>NC_081342.1:58178169-58480953 GCF_029784015.1 Lycium ferocissimum | reverse complement strand
GAGGGGAACCCCGCTAACTTATTACACAAGCATAATGTTAAAGGATACATAAAATTTTTTTTTTTCCATAAAAAAATCCGACATCACTAAGACTTGACACGAAACATAATAACATATCGGGGCCGGAGCCGTTTACGCATGACAACCCAATACCCACGACTCGTTCGCAAAGTCTCTAACTCCGAACAAAACATCATGGCACGTACTCGACTCGGCAAAGACTCCGAGACAAGTGGAGCCTACCAACTCCGCCGGACACCTTCTATGCTAACTTCAAATCGTCACGTGTACCTGCGCGTCCTCTTCTGGTCTCCAACCATTCCATATGCTCTAGTTTCCCTTAGGCTACCCTAACTTCTCGTTTGTCTCTTAAGTCTAAATATATCGAATTTCTCGCATACTTCCCAGGGGGTCACCCATCGTAGAATTGCTTCCACCTGAGCACGCTTAACCTTGAAACTTTGGTGAAGCTCCGTGCCTTAATGCGCGACATCATCGCGTCCGGCTCCCTCGTATGGCCTTTATTACATGTGTTCGAGATAAGTCGAAGCCTTACGAGTTCCGAGGTATTTTCATAACACGTCCTTTCTTTTGCAATTACCGTTTTGCCCTTTTGATTCCCAATGATCACCTTTCACCCGTGTGCATGACTACTTTCTATCCGGGGCTTCCGGATTCCCGCCGGGAGCGACCACACTTTCATCGCCACGCTAAATCCCTAACCTTTCTGAAACAACGTATCTTACTTATTGCCCATTTACAGTATTTCCTTTCCACGCTCCTTCCTGTTAAGCGTATCCATTCTAGTAGAACCTCCTTTATCATTCCTACTTATTCAAATCTATACACGGCAAATATCGACGATCTTGCGCAACATACGGCTCATGGCATATTAAAACCGTCCAGACTTCCCAGCCCGAGTCGTAACAATTATCCAGACTCACCTTTGTGACCTGTCATTTTCCGTCGCATATCTGGCCTATATAGAAAAGTCTTATTTCTTGTGACTTAGCTCTATCGCACGATCATAGGACAGAAAGAAGGTCAACAATTCCTAAATGCCCCGCAGCCTCCGTTTATAAATGTGGCCGGCTCACACCCATAAATGGGAGGACTCTACCGACACGACTGCAGACAACCTTCTTTAGACCGACTCCGCTATTTCGATACCACTTAAACAAGTTTCAAGAACGCTTCAAGCAATCTCCACTATATTCAAACAATCCAAACAACATACCATAGTACCCGAAATCTTCCAAATACCATAAGGACACCAACAATACATTTATTTCTTTCAAATTCATAAACTACATCCACACTTCCATATATTAACAACATTATTTCCATAAATCAAGAACTACATTAAAATCACATTACCTCCCAAATACCCACACAACAATCTTATCTTCAATTTAAATCGTCAAGCACTCATTTTCATCCTAGAATCTATACCACAATCAACCAAGGACACTAAATTAATTTAATTCGTTCTTCCTACACCAACCAACCATACTCACTAGCTACACCCCCAACATGCAAAGTTTCATGAGTTTCATCTATTTCAACATATTACAACATGCACAACCATTCATAATACAACAATCCAACATGCTAAATAAATTAGTTCATCACTTCCATATTATACTACATATACACGACCACACAACACAACCCCATAACTTCATGAACTTCATTCACTCTACATATATCACAACATGCACAAACATCTATAAAACATGTAGAGGAGATCAAATCTCACCTTTTCTCATCCACCTTCCCGCTCGGCTTAGATGCACGATGGCAAGAACGGATGATTCTCTTGTTCCAACAATTACTTCATGATAATAAGGACCTTCTAATTAGTAGAAAAACATGAAGGACTAAATTTTTCATGATCAAAGGGGGAGGGCGAGTTTCGGCCCCTATGGCCGAACTCCCTTTCTTTCTTTCCTTTCCCTCTTTCTTCATCTTTCTTGAATTCTCTAGAGCAAAAATGATGAGGACTTGCCTTCCTTAATCCTCCCTCTACATATATATATTAATATGGCACATGACCATGCACATGGCCGGTCATGTGCCCTCCTTCTCTTTTTTTTTTTTTTCTTTTCCCTCCAAATTTCTTCAAATTTCTAGAGATTTCCCAAGTCACAAAAGATGACTTACTTGTCTTGCCTTGTCATCTTTTTCCACAAATGTATTTTGGCCACTAAAGCATAAGGTGATCACATGTTTTATTGCATGGCTTGCAACAAATGGTCAATGCATAAGTGGGGCCCACTTTGCCACAAAGGCTTCTCCAATAAGTCATGAATTAATAGAAATTTCCAAATTCCAAATTTGCCCTTAATATTCCATGCCAGTAATGTCTACGAGCAACTTGCGCCTTCAAGCAAAATCGGAGAATGACCTCGCCCTTAACTTCCCGCGATTGACTCGGAATATTCCAATGTACAAAATGCTAGGTATAACACTGTTAACCTTTTTTTCTCACTTACTAAAGCCACTTTTTGCATCGCGATATCTTAGAAATACATGAACACACGCACCACAAACCTGAAACCATGACTTACTCTCGCCCGAAAGAATCCTTGATTAATCTGAGTTCTCTACACAATTCCATCAAAACTGATCTTACTGACAACTAACTTGGCTAGTTCCAAGTCTTCTTATTCAAATCACAATACAGGAACCATACCACTGAATATCTCACCTAGAAAAGTCTGTCGGAACCCAACTAGTCACTATAAAGACCTCTCGCATAACAATTCCTCCTCAAATCTGCACTAAGCTCATTATAAACCATTATTCTATCCAAGTAACTGTTCTCAGAAAATATAATCAAATCCACCAGAAAACCCTGACAAAGCTCAGTAAATCTGTCATACCTCAAATCTGAGCCGAAATGCATCGAATCCTTAAATATCTTCCTGGAAATATAACCATAGACCATTAAGCTTAACTCGAACAATACTAACCCTGAATGAATGCACAACTCTCGAATATCACCAATAGTCATTTGAACTGACTCCGAATTTTCGAAACCAATCACAGTCCTATCGCACATTTGTGGTGGCCAATTCTAATCTTTTCTTCACGCATAACAAATCATGGCTATCACCCTCGACTCCACAAGTTGAGTCCTATCCAAGTTATTAACTTAGCACCGAATAATTGTACCTTACGATTCCAATCTTCATGTTTCTCTACCTTTACCCGAAATGCAAATCCGATACAACCTTGAACTTTTTAATGCCAAACCTGAAGCCTCATATAATAATCATTTAACCATCGAACCTCTCATTGTATCACCTCGATATGCCCATAAATTTTTCAAAAGTTCCAATCATACACTATCGCTCTAAATCTCATGCAACTACCCCCAAGTCTTTAATAACTAAAGGCACTTACCCAAACTGTCCAGTCAATCTTACTTGCAACATAATATATTACCACGGGTAGGCTCTCACCTCGAAAATATAAATCTAGTCCTCACATGATAGAGATTCCACAAATCTTTTCTCTAACTCATCCACTGTAGAATGTTATGAAACTTACCCAACGGTATACTACTAAGCCACGTCTTATAAACCTCAACATATCAGTTCACTGAAATATACTTATCCCTAGTTGCTGATCACGAACCTCACAGAATTTTTTCTCATATCACTTAGCCCATTTCTGTAGATTTCCTTCCATAAGCTATCGCCATAGTCACACCTCATTTGAATATGCAAGACAACGACGCCACAATCTAATTAGACTCAAGTAATCCCAAGATGTACCTCATTCTTGCCGACTCTCGATCAACTATACCTTTTATCAACTCATCAATTTCCTAATTTCTAATCAATTCACGATCATTGATACCGCAATCAATCCTCAAATCCACTCATTTGAATACCGCATAATCATAATTCTGGCAAGCTAGCCGAATTAATCCTGGAGATAGGATCATACCACACACTCTACACATTAGAGTTTCCTTAACGCTTGCAACTCTAAACCGAACACTCTCTAAATCCAACGTATCACATAACAGTCTTACTAATATCCTTATTAATCCCCCTGAATCGTCCTTGCCCATATTGTCTTGCTCAATTTCTGAAATGTTATCCCGAACTTAATTCAGTTAACCCATTATTGATCTACTATTTCAAGTATCCTTGTTTATTAACCCCTTACTCAAAATCCTTAACATTGCTAGCCCTCGAAGAATCACCTCTTACCTCATTCATCGAACCTGAACAGCTCTAACCACTCGCACGACTATCTCTTTTTATTCAATTAAATAAGTGGAGTAATAACACCACTAGTAGAGGAATCTAGTCAAATTTACATAAAGAATACAAGGTCCCCAACCTTAGTCCAACATTAGGTGTAACACCTGATTAACCCTCCTGAGTACTAAACTTTTAAATTGGCCCGACACGGATAATCGTTCCATTCATCAACCACTGACCTCTATTAGACCACGACACAACCGAACATACCAACTCATTCATAAACTTTGAAGCCCACTCTACACTATACCATCGCAGCCAAACTATCACATTACTGGCTCTTATTTCAGCAACCTCGAAGACACCAATCAACCTCATCGGTCACACCTTTTACTGAAGGTCATAATATAATGCCTCAGCAATCCAAACATGACTCAAGTACCCATACTGCTGCAACTCAAGTCTTACGAACTTAATCCCCTGAACCCGATAACAAGATGCCTCATCGTAATCCTTCAGTTCTCATATTTTATTTCAAATCACTTTTATCACTATCAACCAACAAACACTCAAATCCACTCGATCCTCTAAGCTAACCATCCATCTAAGCCAAATGAACCATAAAAAAATATCAATATTTCCCCTCAAATTTAAGTGAAACAACCAATAACTTCTCAAGTCATTAACTCTTCGCATTCACCCATAATTGAAGTCATTTCCATCAGTTGATTACTAGCTCCTCAGAAGCCTACAATTCAATCAAATTTACTGATCAGACGATGTGCCCATAGCATTCACTTAATAATAGAGTAGTCCTTTAACATCAACGAGCTTATATCAAAAATGACTTCTAGTACCATATCCCAGAAATGTCACCTGAACCTGTAAGTACGATTGTTACCAAACCATGCCCAATTATTTCCACAAGATTAAACACTCCATAATAACCATAGCTCAGACGACCACTTCCATTAGTACCATTCTGTCATGTCGAACCCTCCCTCTACCTTTCACAACCGAACACAAAATTTGCCCTCGCATCAATTGTAACTTAATCCTGACAACCATGTCAAATACCAATTTTTCCTTTCTAATATCACGAAAGTACTCATATCCGAGATATCCTAAGAAACCTTACTTCGCTACACGCTTTCCACAAAAATTCTTCTTCATTTCTCAAGAAATCCCCCACGATAAACGAGTCTTATCGCGACTCCACACAACAACCAATTCTAACCTCAACTCCGCATAATTGAATCGTTAAGCCATGGCTAGAAACTGAACTTGATCGCGTGTCCGAATTACAACAGCATATCTCGTACCGTACCACAACATGTCATAGATCAACCATTCACATAAGAATTTAAGGACGGATTTCCATCTTTCGAGGATGATTAAGATAAGACAGTTCTGATACCAATTGGAATCCACTAGATACCAATTTGACTAAAGTCGCACTAGAGAATTAAAGAATTAGAAGTTTCCTAAATGTCTTAAAGCCTCTCAGAGATAGATATGGAGCTCATCGTACAGATCCAAGACACGCTTTTGTATCATAGATCGAGTAACCTAAGGCTCTGATATCAACTTGTCACGACCCAATTTTACTAAGTCATGCAGGCACCTATCTTTTTCACCTCGGTAGGCAAACCCTTAACCCAACATTCACAAAAGATAAAAAATAGCGAAAGAAAGTAAAATAATGTAAGTGTCACGTATATATTATAAATAAGTGCGGAAGCAAATGAAATCTACCCCAATATCTGGTCTAGTCATACAAGAGTATCTAAACCAAATACTACAAGTCTGAGTAATAATATATAAATAGTCTCAAAATCATGTCTCAGAATGGAAAGCAAGACATAATAATAGGAAGAGTCTTCGGGCAGCGAACATCCTCAATAATGTACAAGTCAACACGGATCCATAACCACAGTACAAGTCACCAACTCTGTTATTGCATCTAAACCCAACTGTGTCAAGTATCAGTATAACCATTCCGAACCAGTGTACTACAATCATATCATAACAAGTCGTCACATATGTTGTAGCGTCTAAACATAATTGTGCCAAGTATCAGTATAACTATTCCGAACCAATTTATTACAACCATACCACAAGAAGTCGTCACCTATGTTATAGCGTCTAAACCCAACTGTGCAAAGTCTCTGTATAACCATTCCAAACCAGTACATCGCAATCACTTCACGACCGTATCACTGAAACCAAGAAGTACAATGCAATAGAATGAAATATGTAATGTGGATGCAAGGCCAATGCAATCTTTGTGCAACATGTCCCACATGGAATACCACCACATCTCGATTATCATGACCCATAGGGGACCCGCGAAGTCCAAGTACCACTCGTATCGGCAATGACCTCGACGACGAGCACTCTCTTGGTCCCGGCAAGAGACCTCGGGCATCGAGCACTCATTTGTTCCCGGTAAGAGACCTTAGGCAACGTACACTCATGCCGCTCCGATAAATGACCTCGAATCACAGACTCTCGTTTCTCTTTTATGCTCTCTGGCAAAGACCTCAGAGGCCACACTCTCTCATTTATCATCATCAGTACCATAACTATGCAATATCAATGTATTATGGAAATGAGTATGAATACGATGCAACGTAATATCAACAACTAATTCAATCCCAAACAGTACCATACACGGCACACAAGTAATATCAATAATAAGGCTACACAATAAGCAATAATGAAATCACAATTCTCATCTCAATATCAATCAAGTAAAGTACCGCAGTATCCTAGCCATGATATATCACAAATCACTAATATTCGATGTCTCAATATGGCAACGAGCCAAAAAACAAATAGAGCAAGATAAGTCAATAACGCAACGGGGTGGCTGGCCCCCAAATCACAGAAAAAGGCCCAACCTAAGACAATATCCAACCCAACTTCATACCTGAAGGTTTACATGCATTCTCCGACAATATCATTTATACATATGCTTCGCTAATCGAAGTCTCACCATACAGTAAACCGTAACCTACCTGGAGAGCCGAGCAGCAAAGTCTCCTATAGTCAAACCTGAGTCTTGCCCTTTCTTTGAGCCTCGAGATAATGAAAGTCTAATCATATCCGAATCAAGAAATTTGAATCAAGAAGAAACATCATTCAACCTTACTACTAATCAAGACCCAAATCCCAAGGGGTTTATGAACTAAAGAGATGAAATTAGGAATCTATAGGTCTCAACATGAAATTAATGTTCAAGGTGATCAATTATCATCAATTATAAGCTAGAAGAACTAAAAAATCACTTAAATTCAAATTCTAGGCTAAACCCCCAAATTTGGGTATAAACCCTAACTTCCAATTTCAGAAGTTACACACTAATAAGGAAAGAATCATGCAATAATAGTTTTTAATCATCAATTCCATGCCTAATGAAGCTAATATAAACAATAATTCAAGATTTAATTGTCATGACCCCACCAGAGGGCCATGATGGGCACCCAGAGCTAACCTACTGGGCACCTAGGAACATACATCTCAAAATTATTTCTAGGTGGACCACAAGGGCAGCTCATGGGTATCACAATCTGTAAAGGTTAATATATCACAAAATAACGGCACAGCTCTACATAATCGTTAACAACTATGCCTATCGTTACAAGCCGAAAGGCAACCACAATATTATACAACAATATAAACTTCTAAGGTTATGAAATGTCTAACTGTGCACACATGTCTACGAGCCTCTACATAGAATATAACAGATTGCAGCTCCGAAGCAAATGGAGCGCTCCTTAGATTCCACTAATGAAGCTCTTATGGGTCAGATCCGTCTACCTGTCCACCTGCGGGCATGAACGCAACGTCCAAAAGAAGGGACATCAGTACGAATAATGTACTGAGTATGTAAGGCATGAATAGCAATATAACAAGAATAATGAAGCATGAGATAAAGAGATAACCGGTATATCTTATTGCCTCTTAAGGCGGATACCATGCATGCTAACTCTAACCTTTTAAATCAACATTATAAATACATATATATATATATATATATATACACACACACACACACACACACACACACACACACATATATATATATATATATATATATATATATATATATATATATATATATATATATATATGTGTGTGTGTGTATATATATATATATATATGCAATCATTATCGCTATATATATATGTATACATATATATGTTATATTACGTATATATATATATATATATCATATATATGTATATATATATATATAGAGCAATCATATATCATATATATATATATATATATATATATATATATATATATATATATATATATATATATATATATATATATATATATATGTTGTATATATATATATATATGTATGTGTATATATATATATATACATATGTATATATATCTATATATGTATATATATATATGTATGTGTATAGATATATATATATATATATATGTATATATATATGTATGTATATGTATGTATATATATATGTATGTATATGTATATATATGCATATATACATATATATATATATCGCTATATATATATGTATACATATATATGTATATATATATATATATGGAGCAATCATTATCGCTATATATATATGTATACATATATATGTATACATATATATATATATATATATATATATATGTATACATATATATATATATATATATATATATATATATATATATATATATATATATATATATATATATATATATATATATATATATATATATATATATATATATATATATATATATATATATATATATATATATATATATATATATATATATATATATATATATATATATATATATATATATATATATATATATACATATATATATATATATATATATATATATATATATATATATATATATATATATAGTGCGCGATAATATATTTATATATATATATATATATAGTATCTTGCCCGGCCGTTAAGGCTCGGTAAGTATCTAAATTACACATATATAAATACATATAACATGCATGAGAGCCCAATTAAATGTTACTACTCTATCGGAGTGACGTAAGGTCGGTAACATCTTATTTATATTATGGAGCAATCATTATCGCTATATCTCACCTTGAAGGAACAATTATCATAAGGTGAGATCAACAACAATGAATAAAATCAAGGAAATCATGAAATAAGCTCAATAATCTCATAATAGCATCAAATCCATAAGCTTTAGAATCTCCAAAAATGGAATCATCATCATCATTATCATCATGGGAAACATCTATCTTTGGCATTATAAGAATTTTGAGAATCATGAACTTCTAGCTTTGGGGGAACAAGGATGTAATGGAAAGCATGTGTGGATTCATAAGAAAAGAATCATACCTTTAGAAAGAAAGGGACTAGCCTTAACATACCTTGTCATTTTCTTAACTACTTAACTCTTATCCTCCCAAGCTCGTAAATCTACATTCAAGAGAATTCGTATTATTTTTAGACTTATCGTCATATGCTTATCTTAAGCCTTCAAATTAAACCCCTTTAGAATCTACCGAAAATCGGGCAGCATCTCCCCTATATCTTCTACTCCCTCCAATCTTCAAAACAACTGCCAAAGCACAATGAAACATCAACAATTCCATAACTATACTCAATTCAATCCTAAAACTTCTTTTCATAATCAATCCATAACAACAGCTTCATACAACCCCTTATACACTAGTATACGACAATTTCTTAACATCATTATTATCCCTCATAACAAGATTATAATCAAAACATACTAATTGTAACTCAAGTTAATTCACAACTCAAAATATCATCAAATGCATATTTGAACTTTTTCTCCAATTTTCTTCTCCTCAAATCTTAACATAATTACCAAACAAACTCAAAAACATGAAACTAAAATGAAATCTTACCTCAAAATTCAAGAACACTTCAATTCCATGGTTTCTCCACCTTAAAAATACTCATCCAAACATCTTCAAGAAGAGGAGACAAGTGTAGACCTCACTTGGAAACCCTTAACCACTTTAATCTTCACTTTGATCCTTGATTTAGGCTTGAAAATATGTTTGGAGAAGTTTCTAGGACTTCCTAGGACTTGGGGATATGCTAAAAATGAAATAAAATGACCAAAATTGTCATATAGACTTGTAAGAATATATGTGCATGTTGTAGAAGTTGGAAGAATGTTCCAGAGGATTTGGGATATATTTAGAGAGGTTTGGATATTGGATGAATGTTGTGGGAAGTTCTAGAGAGGTGTGGGGGTGAGAGATGGTGAAAAATTGATGAAAAATGATGAGTTAGAGGGTTATTTATAGGTGTGTGGGTCGGTTTAGGCTCCATTGGGCCGAATTAGTGGGCCTCAAGTGAGTTTCTAGAGAATTCGCGTAGATTCGCAGGCTTCTGGCAGTCCGTCTTAAAATGCCCACAACTCTCTACTCCGATGTCGTATTGATGAACGGTTTGTTGTGTTGGAAACTACATTCGATGAACTTCATTTTAGGATTTTGAAACACCTCAAAAATCCTGATATCCCAGGAGATATACCTCTCTGAAGTTGACCCAAACTTTCTGCCAAATTTTTCTCAAATTTTTTTGATAAACTTATTTTCTTCGATTTGCTCGATCCCAGAACCTTTAGACACTTGCTTAACACTTGTTAAGAGTACTCCTTAACCTTATAAGGGTTCCATGACCTCTCCGAGCTTACGTTATTTTATAAACGACATGAAAATTTTCGGGGTGTAACATTAATAGTCTAGAATAAAGAACCCATTG
The DNA here is from genome assembly GCF_029784015.1 of Lycium ferocissimum. Classification (NCBI taxonomy): domain Eukaryota; kingdom Viridiplantae; phylum Streptophyta; class Magnoliopsida; order Solanales; family Solanaceae; genus Lycium; species Lycium ferocissimum. Next base: position 58,469,948 of record NC_081342.1, on the reverse strand, counting down.
AACCCTCTTTTAATCCTCAAGCTCTTAATGAAACCCTCAAGCTCTTAATGAAACTAGTATGACTAGTGGATTCCTAAGTTTATTAATGGAACAAGAAATGGAAAGGAAGGTGAAAGAACTTACCACAATTATTATCTATGAATAACAGCCTTGAATGCTCCCAAAAAGCTCTAAAGTCGGAGTGGTATTGAATGAAAGACTTAGGGCTTTTAACACACATTTAATGAATCTAACTGCCCATCACCCGCTTCCGCGCTCATATTAGCGCTTCAGCGGTCCCTCTTCCGTGGTCCCATGACCGCTTCTATGATCATGCCTAAATATACAAGCCGCTACAGCGGCAGGGTAACAACTAAATCGGTACCGCTGCCACAGTTCTGGTACCGCCATAGCGGGCACCAGACACCAAAAACACCTAAGTTTTCACTAATTCAATCGAAATCCCAACTATCACACGAGACCATCTGCTCACAAACTATATATGTAGATATACATAAAAAACAAGCTACGAACGCACTCGTGGCCTCGGCATTTCCAATGGAGGTCTCATTGACTGAGTCAACCCTCAATATCTCAAAACTAACTTCCCAACCTATGTCCTAAAATGCACCCCAGTGCATTGATAACAGAACCGAATATATGCACAAGTTTTCAAAGACCATCCAGACCTCTCGGAATCGACGGGTTCCCGAAAAAGGTCTGTTTACCTAAAGTCCACTTTGAGTAAACTCTTTTCACTTTAAGCACAAATTTCCCACAAAGTCACCCAAATCATATCTAAATAACTCAGGAAGCATGTCAACGGTCCCGTCGGGTCAAATGTGAGCTAACAAAGCTTAGGAAAAGGGTCAAAATCATCCTAAAAGCAATAACGACCAAACGGGTCGTTATATTTTCCCACCTAGTAAGTGAACTCGTCCCTTAATCAACTTTCAACAACAATAAAACAACTTAACCAACATAAATATCTAACAAGTCTGGAAAAAAATAAGTAAATAAGTGCGGAAATATTACATCAATCCCAAAATCTAGTCTAGGTCGTACAAGAGCCACTACATAACTAAAGTTTGAATACATAATCTCAAAATGAAATACAGTCTCAGAAGTAGCGAATAAGATTAGTAAAATAGGCGGAGTCATCCGGGCTACGGATCTAGCCATGTGCTCACCCTGGATGCTCGTCAGTAATGCCTCGAAAGTTAGTCAATCCAGCCACATACTCTCCACTCATAAAATAATACAGCAAGGTAGAATCAGTACAACGACACGTACTGAGTAGGCATCATAGGCCGACAACAGTTAGCTAACATATATATAAGTAAGAGACTGAAAGATAGACAAGCTCACAACAAGCGCAATCAACAATGTCCAAGAACAGAATCACAATCGCTAAATATAAAGTTCAAATGTCACCATAAGTAAAGAATACCCAGTCCAAATGTCTCCACAAGTATAGATGACAAAGTCCGAATATCACCACAAATACAAATACCAAGTCAAAATCTAACAGTAGGAATCTGTTAATAAGAATACAATGCAATACAATGATACATGCATGTTCCAGGCGGAATACCTTCACGCCTGCTAACCATGACCTGTGGGGGACCCGTAAAGTCCATGTACCTGTTGTTGCGTAACCCGATCACATCTGTTGCGGAACGTGAAACCTAATCCAATAAATGTTGTGGAACGTGCAACCCAGTCTAATATATGTTGCGAAACGTGCAAGCCGGTCCAATATATGTGTTGCGGCGTGCAACCTTATCCCAATGTATAAGTATAAATGTATGCATGATATCAATGACAGAAAGAGTATATCAATGCCAAATCGTACCATACATAGACACCTATCACAAGAATCTATCAATATCAATAGGGCCACGCATGGACACATATTACAGGGAGCTATTAATATCAAGTCTAGTATCACGAACGGCGCAACAAGCCATAATCAAACAGCAGTACCAACCTATGTAATCCATCCCAACTTCATACAAGAAAGTGTAACATGCTTTCTCCAACAATCACTAACTCTACATATGCCTCGCTAACCTAAGTCTAACCATAAGGTAAACCGTAACCTACCTGATAACTGAGCAAGAGCCAAGAACAATCAAACATTTGCCTTGCCCTTTCGTCGCGCCTCCATATACTCAAAGTCTAATCATATTCAAATTATATATTATAAATCATGAAGAACAACACCCATGCTGCTATACTTATCGTTTAAGCCAAATTCAGCTATGGAGAAAGGGAAAAACGGGCCCACAAAGGTAAAACGGTCATTTCAAAAGTGAAATATGCAATTTTCATGTTCTAGGAGCTCAATCCTACTAAACAATTGCTAAAATAACTCAAGAATAGGCTAATTTGGAGATTCAAGTGAAAACCCCCCAATTCGGGTATGAACCCTAATTTTTCAATTTTCAAATTAATCAACAAAAATTGAAGATTCAAGCCTTTAGCTATGAAATCATCAGATTCTATTATTAGATTAGTCAAACGCATCAACAATTTCCATTTAGAAAGATTAGAACTCATTTCAAGAAGTTATCATCAAAACCCACTTTCTCTCTTTGATTCTAATGGATTTCTAGCATGGATTCAAGCTTGAGAAGATTAAATCAATGAATACTAGGTTAGGAGATTTACCACAATGAAGATTCTTCCAAGGGCTCCTCAATTTGCTCCAAATATGCTTAGAAAGTGATGAATGAGGGTTTTATCCTACCCTTTAATGATTCTGAAATCCCATAATCCCGCTGCAGCGGTCACGAGTATGCTACAGCGGGCTCACTGCAGCGCTTTCACTACAGCGGATATCCGTCCGGTGTAGCGCCCCAACCCAAAATAGCGGGCCTGGTGCCACTACAGTGGACACTAGATAACCAGAAAAATCTGGTTTTTCATAAGTTCAACCCCGAAATCCGACAATCACCCGAGACCTCATAGATACAAACCAACCATGCATACACACATAAAAACACACTACGGACTCACTCGTGGTTTCAGAATTCCCAACAGAGGTCTATTTGACCGGGTCAACATCCAAAGGCCAAGGACCAACTTTCCAACCAATAGCCCAAAACGCTATCAAGTGCCTTGGGAATAGAACCGAACACCCTACAAAGTCACAAACGACCATTCGGACCTCCTGAAATCTTTCCTCAAAAAACTCCATTTACCCAAAAGTCAACTATTGGTCAAAGGCTTTTCACTTTCAAACTTTATATCACACAAGTCATCATAAAACTCGCCCGATCATCTCGGGAACCGTACCACCCATCCTCGCGGGTCTAAATTGTACTCATAAGGCTCAGGAAAGTGTCAACTAGGGTAAAAAGGTCCAAAATACTATAACGACCAAACTGGTCGTTACAATTTCCATGATACATTGATATGATCTGAGGTTGGTGCTGATGATGATAAGTGAGAAGGAAACATCCAAGATTTTGTACAGACTTGATATAGTAGCCATCTCTGGGCTGTGTGCGGAATGGCTAGTGATATGGAACCATCTCTGGGCTGTGTGCGGAGTGGTTGGTGTGGTGGAAGTCATCTATGCACTGTTTGCGGAATGACTAGTTCATGGACTTCGCGGATCCCCCATGGGTCATGACCATCTAGACATAGAGGTTATCCATCCGTAGCCTATGTGTACAGATCTAGAGACAGACATTTAGCCAGTGCATATCATTGCATTGCATATGCACTCATTAGTTCGCTAATTGTTACATTGATTCTGCCTTGATATTCCTATCACTTGTGTTATTTGATCTTGGACCGTATAACCCTGTAGTTTGAATGGTCCACAAAGCACTTCTAAGAAAATTTGGCATGGAAACTCATAAGGTGAAAAATGGCCAAGAAGCTGTTTTTGCTTATCGCTCGGGTGCATGCTTTGATTTGATTTTGATGGACTTAGATATGTCAGCGATGGATGATTGTCAGGCATGATTCTATTAATCGTAATTTAGTTTATTTGAGATATCATCCTTATTCATGTGTGAAACAACAAGAAAAGTTTTATATTATGCATGCAACTAAGGAACTTCGAGACATACATGTGGTTAGCTTGATTGCGGGAGTGACTGTCACGACCCAATTTTCACAAAGTCGTGCGGGCACCACCTATCCCTCCTCAGCAGGCGAACCCGTAACCCAACATTCACAAACACAGTATAAATAGCGTAAGAAAATAAAGTAACGTAAGTCTGACATATGAATATATAATAAGTGCGGAACTAAATCAAAAACCACCTAGTATCTAGCCTGGTCATACAAGAGCATCTAACTAAAATCTATAAGTCTGGAAGCGATAATAATACATCAATAGTCTCAATAATTTCTCAAAATAGCAAACTAAGATATAATAGGAGAAGAGTCTTCGGGTAGTGAAGCGTCCACATGCTCATCCCAACAGATTCGAATCAGCAGCCTCGAACTCTCAGCCACGAGGGGTAGACGTCGATCCCACCTGATACTCTGTATTCATAAAAGAATGCAGCAACTTCAGGTCAGTGCAAACAACACGTACTGGTAGGTATCGTAGGCCGAATAAGATTAGCTAACATATACCAAGACAATAAAGTAAGATAAATAGGTAAATCAATAAGGTATAAGTCAACATAAGCCAGTAACCAAGTACAAGTCATCACCTATGTTATAGCATCTAAACCCAACTGTGCCAAGTCTCAGCACATCCAATCCGAATCCGTATATCATAACTATATCACAAGAAACCAAAGGTACAATGCAATGCAATAATTTATGAAATATGGATGCAATGCATATGCACCGATACACATGTACTCTGATGATGGAACATCACAACTTGGCAGCACAACGCATGAGGAACCCGCGAAGTCCATGTACCAATCCTCACGATTTTGATAAAGACCTCAACAATTGCTACCAGAACACATACCTCGTTTTCGGGATAAGCATCAAATATCGATCCTCATGTCACTCTCATCCAACTGAGCCCAACGCATAACAGTGTTTCCTTGTGTATCATCAATGTATCAACAGTATATCATGAAGGCTAAGAATGCATGCAATGTATGAGTTCAATGTCAATAATCAAATCCATCTCAACAGTACCATATATAGGCACACCAACAATATCAATAAAAGACTACACAATAAGCCACAATAAAGTCACAATCCTCGTCTTAAAATAGTAACAGGTAAGGTGCTAAAATATCATCATCAAGATATATCACTAGTCACCAATATCTACTATCTCCACGTGGTAACGAGCCAACAACAAATAAAACAAGATAAGTCACAATACAATAGGGTGGCTAGCCCCAATCATACAACAAGGCCCAACCTAAGGCAATATCCAACCCAACTTCATACCCGAAGGTTTACATGCATTCTCCGACAATATCATCTAAACATACGCTTCGCTAATCGAAGTCTCACTATAAGGTAAACCATAACCTACTTGGAGAGCCAAACAGCAAAGTCTCCAAAATCAAACCTTAGTCTTTCCTTTCCTTTGAGCCTCGAGATAATGAAAGTCTAAACATATCCGAATCATGAAATTAGAATCAAGAAGAACATCATTAAAACCCTACTTATATTCAAGACCCAAATCCCCCACCTATGGAATGGGTTCTATGAACTAGAAGGATGAAATAAGGAATCTATAGGCCTCAACATGAAATTAATATTCTAGCTGATCAATTCCCATCAATAATAAGCAAGGAGGACTAACAAAATACTTAAATTAGGATTCTAGGGGGGGAAAAATTGGATTCTAGAAAAAACCCCTAAATTTGGGTATGAACCCTAACTCCTAATTCCACAAATTAGCCACTACTTAGGAAGGAATCATGCAATAATAGATTCTAATCATCAAACCCGTGCTTAATAAAGCTAACCCAATCAATAAAGTAAGATTTAATAGCCTAACATGATGAACCTATTGAACTTTCTTTTAATCCTTAAGCTCTTGTTGAAACTAGCATGATAATGAATTCCTAAGGTGATAATGTAATCATGGAATAGAAAGGAAAGTAAAAGGACTTCCACAACGAATTTCCCCCAAGAATTGCCTTGAAATGCTCCCAATAACTCAATTTTCGGAATAGTAATGGATGGGGAACTTTGGGCTTTTAACACTTATTTAATGAAATTAACTACCCGATACCCGTTTTTGCGACAACAACGGTCCCGCTTCAGAATCCTATCAGACCGCTGCGGCGGTCAACTAGAATTTGCACTAGGCCGTTGTTACGGCATGACAACCGCAATAGCAGTACCGATATTGCGGTACTGGTGTCGCTATAGTGGGCACCAGACAAAAGAAAATCCCCAAGTTCCACAATCTTAACCCAAAATCCCGACTATCACCCAAGGCCATCTGCTCACATACTATATATGCATACATACATAAAAACACGCTACGAATGCACTTGTGACCTTAAAATTCCCAGCAGAGATCTGGTTGACCGAGTCAACCCCCGATACCTCAAATCCAACTTCCCAACTCAAGTCCCAAAATGCATCCGAGTGCATTGGGAAATGAACCAAGTATACGTACAGGTTTTAAAAGACCATCCGGACCTCTGGGAATTGATAGATTCCCACAAAGGTTTGTTTACCCAAAAGTCAACTTTGAGTCAACTATTTTTACTTTAATCCCAAACTTCCCAATAAGTCACCCAAATCAAACCCAAAGACCTCGGGAAGATGTCAACGACCCCCCTCCGATCAAATGTGAGCTAAACAAGCTCGAGGAAGGTCAAAAGTACCTAAAAGACTATAACAACCAAACGGATTGTTACATCAGATACCAACTAAACCATCGCTCATCCTCGCGCGATGAAGGTTAAAGAACAAAAAAAGTACCTGGATCGGCAAACAGCTTAGGAAATCGGCTACGCATATCGGACTCAGTCGCCCAAGTGGCCTCCTCAATAGGAGGATGCTTCCATTGCACCTTCACAGAAACAATCTCCTTAGACCTCAACTTTCGAACCTGCCTATCCAAAATCGCAATAGGCTACTCCTCATAAGTCCAATTCTCATCAAGAAATACTGAGTCCTAATGAACAATATAAGTACCGTCAGCCTGATATTTCTTCAGCATAGACACATGGAAAACTAGATGAACGCCTGCCAAGTCAGGTGGCAAGGCCAACTCATAAGCAACATCTCCCCCACGATCAAGGATCTCAAATGTCCCAATATACCTCGGCCTCAGCTTACCTCTCTTCCCAAATCTCATAACACCCTTCATGGGTGAAATCTTCAATAGAACCTGATCACCAATAGCAAACTCTAAATCTCGGACCTTCCGGTCCGAATACATCTTCTGTCGACTCTGAGCTGCTAAAAGCTTGGCCTGAATGACCCTCACCTTCTCAAGAGTCTCTCTCTATAGATCCGTACCCTAAGGTAGAACCTCAAATGCATCGAATCAACAAACTGGAGATCTGCATCTCCTATCATATAAAGCCTCAAAAGACACCATGTCGATACTCGAGTGATAACAGTTGTTATACGCAAACTCTGCCAATGGCAAAAACTGATCCCAATGACCACCAAAGTCTATAACGTAAGCCCTCAACATATCCTCGAGCACTTTAATGGTCTGCACGGACTTTCTATCGGCCTGGGGGTGGAAAGCCGTACTAAGATCCACTCGAGTACCCAACTCATCATGAAAAACTCTTCAAAAAATGGGAAGTGAAAATAGTACCACTATCAGATATGATGGAAGTGGGAACTCCATATAATCTCATAATATCACGAATATATAACTTAGCTAACTTCTCCGCAGTTTAAGAAACCTGAACTGGAATGAAATGAGCGGACTTAGTCAACCGATCAACTATCACCCAAATCAAATCAAACTTACCAGGGTCTGTAGAAGACCCACAACGCAATCCATGGCAATCCTATCCCACTTCCACTTGGGAATGGCATCCTCTGAAGTAAACCACCAGGTCACTAGTGCTCATATTTAACTTGCTGACAATTACCAAACTTAGCCACAAAATCGGCTATATCTCTCTTCATGCGGCACCACCAGTAATGCTGCCTTAAGTCATGATACATCTTAGTCTCCCCCAGCTATGGGCCTCAGTCAAAATCAACTGAATTAAGTCACCAACACGAGAAATGCACATGCGCCCCTAAATCCTTAAAGTGCCCTCAAAATCAATCATGGTCTCCTTGGCCTTACCCCTCAAAACCCTATCTCAAATCTTGCTCAACTGAGCATTCTCAAACTGATGAGTCCTGATCTAATCTAATAAGGATGACCTCGCCTCCACACAAGCTAACACTTTACATGGGGCTGAAATATCATGACGAACAAAACTGCTAGCTAGAGTCTGAACCCCCCATGTCCAATGGACGCTCGAAAACAACCAAACAGTCTAAACTCCCCATACTCGTGGCCTTGCGACTCAAGGCATCAGCAACAACATTGGCTTTCCCTAGATGATAAATAATAGAGATATCATAGTCCTTCAGGAGCTCCATCCGTCGGCACTGCCTGGAATTAAGGTCTCTCTGGATAAACACGTGCTGAAGGCTACGGTGATCCGTGAAAACCTCACAATGGACACCATACAAGTAATGCCTCCAGATCTTCAAAAAGATCACAGCCAACAACTCCAAATCATGGGTAGGGTAATTCCTCTCATGAATCTTCGACTGGCGAGAAGCATAGGCTACGACTCTACCTTTGTGCATCAAAATAGCACCCAAACCCACACGAGATGCATCACAATAGACTGAGAAGTCGTTACCCTCCACGGGTAATGCCAGAATCGAAGCTGTAGTCAAAAGAGTCTTGAGCTTTTGAAAGCTCTCCTCACAATTATCGGACCACTGGAAGGGAACATCCTTCTGGGTCAATCTGGTTAACGAAGAAGCAATAGAAGCAAAACCCTTCGCAAATCGGCGGTAGTAGCTGGCCAAACCCACAAAACTACAAAACCCGATCACAGTAGTGGGCCTCGCCCAGTCCCTCACAGCCTCAATCTTCTGAGGATCAACCATGATCCCATTCTTAGACCCAACGTGGCCCAAGAATTCCACAAACTCCAACTAAAACTCGCACTTTGAAAACTTAGCAAACAAGCTATTTTTCTTCAACAACCCAAGTACAGTGCGAAGATGGCTCTCATGCTTCTCTCTACTTTTGGAATACACCAAGATATCATTAATAAACACCATCACAAAGGAGTCAAGGAATGGACTAAAGATACCATTCATCAAAGTCATAAATATAGCTGGGGCACTGGTAAGCCCAAATAACATCGCCAGAAACTCATAATGTCCATATCTCATTTAAAAAGCTATCTTCGGAATATCCTGAGCCTTGATCTTCAGCAGATGGTAGCCTGAACGCAAGTCAATCTTCGAGAACACTGAAGCTGGTCAAATAAAATATCAATACAAGGCATAGGATAGATGTTCTGAATAGTAACCTTGTTCAGCTAACAATAATCTATACACATCCTCAAAGATCAATCTATCTTCTTTATAAATAACACAAAAGCACCCTAAGAGGAGACACTCGCTCTAATGAACGTCTTGCTCAATAAATCCTGCAACTACTCCTCAAGCTCTCTCAACTCGGCAAGTGCCATCTAATATGGCAGAATAGAAATAGGGCGAGTGCCCGAATCCAAGTCGATACAAAAGTCAATATCACGATCAGGTGGCATACCAGGTAGGTCAGACGGGAATACCTCTGCGAACCCTCTCACAATAGGAATGGATTCAAGGTGTGGAGACGCAACAATAGTGTCACGCACATGAGCCAGATTAGCTAAACACCCCTTGTTGACTAATTTCTTGGCCTGGAGAAAGGAAATATCTCCTTCATAGTGAGGCTACGACTATCCCTTTTACTTAAGTCTAGGAATGCCTGGCATGGCTAAAGTGACTGTCTTGGCATGACAGTCCAATAACACATGATAAGGAGTGTCACACCCTAAATCTTACTAGGGTGTGATGGGTACCCGACACCGTATTCGGAGCCGAGCGAACCCGCGGACTCTTATCATAAGCATAACCTACGAGGCTCTTAGTCAATAACAAATGACAATTACAAAGAAAGGCTTTTAGAAATACGCTTTCTCGTTATTCTCAAATCGACAAAATTTTAAATACATGGAGCTTATTACATAACACGAACGACATATCGGCGGTTGGAGCCGAATACAAAACTCGACATTCGAACCCACGACTCGTCGCAAAGTCTCTAACAGATAACCGTAACATATAGCATACACACTTTGACTCGGCAAAGCACTCCGGGAGCAAAAAGGAGCTTGCCAATGCCGCCGGAACATCTTCTATCTGTCTTCTAGTCATCCGGGTGTACCGCGCGGCATGAAACGCACCCCCGAAGAACGGGGGTCGGTACGGAATATGTACCGAGTATGTAAAGCATAAAATACGATAAACGAGAATCATAACCGAACGAGAGGATACGAACATAAATGCAATGGCCGGAGTATCGAAATGCTTACTCATAAAACATAGGCAAATGCATAACGAGAAAATATGCCATAGCCGGCCCCATTATGGGACTCGGTAAACGAGAAAGTGGTCGCCCCCGACACCGGCGCCACAACATATCGGAACATATCGAATGTGCACATATCATAGCATATCGATGGCATATCATATCATATCATATCATATCAAAGTGTACATGGCACAAAGATACTCCACAACCCATGTACATGTATACCCCCCTCACACCGAGGCACGGCGAACAATGCGGTGGAAGACGCTTGATAACATATCCGGCCGGGCTCAGTGAAGGAAGCATTGAGGCATCCACGAGTGGAGTAGTGAGAAACTAAATGCAATATAAAATGTACAACCTATACAGAGATCAGACGGAATAATCAAACGACATATCATGAAAAAAAAGGTCCGGACGAGGCATCGCACATACCTTTTAAAGGCCGCGGAGGATTCTTATCAAAATAGAACTTTAGGGGTCATTTGTGTATATCAAAATATAAAACATATACAGAAACTCGATAGCATAACTCAATGGCAAGACCTTATAACGAACATTTGATAACAATCAAAACATAAGTCTTTCGGATATCAGAGTGGTTCGTGTCAGAATAGTCTTTCTAAAGCAGTTTCAAATCCCAACGTAGGTCATAAGACTCAATAAAATAATTATAGTAGTTATTCTTTAGAACTTAGAAAGGTAGTTAAAAGTTTTCCTTAGTTTCCATTCAAAGGTAGTTTAAATAGGATATTAGGAAAAATTCGGACAAAGTGAGCCCACCTCGACCAAATGAGGTGGCGTATGTAAATTACGTATGTTAAACTTCATAACGTCATCTATGGGGATTTTAAGGTAATCGGATTTCATTTGCACAAGTTCTGAGGGGTTAGACAACTTTTATAACTATTCACACAATATTCAATTCAATTCTACCGAATGAAAAAGGGCGTTTTTGGACGTGGATTCCGAGGAGTAGAGTTGTCCCCGAGGTCCAAATTCAAACCTAGTACGTCTAAGACATGCCAAGAGAAGGAATGGGAGAGCTTTACATACCTTGTTTGCCTTTTGCGCTTGCCAAAATTCAAATCCCGTTTCGTCCAAAACCTACAAATGGTCACATTTACCAATTTGCTATTCATAAGGCTTAAAGTTTCAATCTTAATCAATACTTGTCTATAAAAATTTGGGCAGCATCTCCCCTATATATACATCATCCCCGAGATTCAAACTCGGCCAAAACAACAACAACCATACCAACGACAATATATATAACATTAACAATCGACTAGAAACGCATTCTAGCGCAAATAGTCTTATTTTCCAAATAATGCAACAACTCCAAATCCAACTTTGCACTTATAGATCAATATCAATATTTTCATATTCACATACTAATTTAGGATCATTCAAACATAAACCAAGGGCATTCCAACTATATGTTCAATGTTCAATAATTCCAAGAATTTCCATATTCGATCCAAAATTCCTTATATATATAACAAAACCATCTCAACACATTTTCTACATACTAATTCATCACCAACAACAACAATCTACACCCAAACAACTTCATTATCTTAATATCATAAAATCATATTAATATGACATAATTCTCTACATTTCATTTTCATGCCAACTTACCCCATATATGCTTCATTTACATTGTAATGATCACAACAACACAACTAACATGTTACACAAAATAAATCCATCACCATTCCATCCACATATAGGCCACGGCCAACATGCAAATTTTCAACTTCATCCCATTTTCATTCAACTTTCATTTCCAATACAATTTCCATAATAACCACAACTAGAATACAACATAAAATCCAACCCACTTCATCTACAACATTGGCACATACAAACGGCCACATGTACACACACACAAATACCATGCAACTTCCATATTTCCATGAATTCTATTCATTTCTACATACTACAACCTAAACAAAGCCTTTATAACCTATAAAAAGGGATTGAATCATACCTTTTTCTCTCAACTTCTTCACTTGGCTCAAGTGTGAAAACGACGAAACGAACGACTTATCCTCCGAAACAATTATACCACGTTGGAGAGGACCCTTGAATTAGTAGGAATACAACAAGAAAATAATTTTTGGGGACAAAATTTGAAGAGACAAAATTGGAGACCATGGCCGAATGGCCATTTTGTTGTTCTCCTTCTTTCTTTTTCTTTCTTCTTTCTCTCAAGTTCTTGAATTTTCTATGGTCACATGACAAATATATTTGTCAAGCTCCCCCCCCCCCCTAAGTGGGGTCCACTATGGCCGGCCACCTTGGGTGGTTTTTCTTTTCTTTTTCCCTTTTTTTTTTGTTTCCAATCATTTAATCCACACTTTTGGAAATTTTCATGAAACTAATTTTTTTTTTGAAATTCCAATTTTGCCCTTGGCCTTTTCCAATATTTCCACATCCAAAATTTTCATAACCAACTTATATACTAAACGTAGTCAAAACATAGTCTTGTCCTTAACTTGTTGCAATTATCCCAAACTATCCGAACGCGCAAAATACGGGGTATAACATCCTTCCCCCCTTTAGAACATTCGTCCTCGAATGTTAAATTAGCCTTATAGGAGCTTACAAATATTTCCGGGGGAGTTCCCTTCTTACGGTTATCGCACACAATTCGTGCATTAATCAACACAGTCAAATAAGTAATTCTGATTATCCGTAGGCATGGGAACCAAGTGGGGGTACTTCTTTTTCATCTCGCCTGGAGTTTCTTAAGTCACCTTTCCTTACTACTATTCTGCCAAACAGTACCTTAATGGGAGCCACATCCTTGTCACGCAGTTTTTTTTTTCTTTCCTACCAAACTAGGTCCGCCATTGGCCGTTCCTCGTAGGACAGCTCTTCTATTCCTTGAATGCTCCTCCACGGAGAAATATTATGAGGTCACAATGTATTTACGACGCATAGACATGCGGAACACTAAATGCACCGCTCCTACCCCAGATATAGCGTATCTAATTCATAGGCGATCTTGCCCACTTTACGGATGACCCAATAAGGTCCAACATCTCTTGGGCTAAGCTTTCCTTGTTGATTATATTTCATAACACCTTTGACGGGCAATATTTTCAGAAATACCCAGTCACCAAGCTGGAATTCTAAGCGTCAATACCGATTACTTATATATGATTTCTGTCAGCTCTGAGTCGCTAATGACTGTTCTCGAACGAGTTTCACTTTATCAACTATCCGTACCAAGTAACTTAGCCCTGTCACTATTAAATCGGCTAACTGCTGACGCCCATTTCTCACCATACAGAGCCTTAAGCGGTGCGTTCTGATTGCTATTATTACTAATAACTCGACAAGTGGCGAGTGTTCATTTCCGTTGCTTCTGAAATCTATGATACGGGCTCGTAGCTTATTTTCTAGCGTCTGGGTAACACGCTTAGCCTGGCCGTCAATTCAAGAGCAGATGTTGGTTTAAGACTTACTTGTATTCTCCGTTCTTTTCGGACGGATCTCCAGGGTTAACCATATACTAGGTATTCGGTTCGACATAGTAAATGTAGGTCCTTATGAAATCTCACTACCTTCTTGAGGTATAATCTTACATAGTCCCGGTAGTCCTGTTTAGCCATTTCATAATTTTCTTAATTTCATCTGTCATACTTTTGACATTTATCTCATATCACTCCGTTGTCTTTGATTCAAACTCTCCCACTTCCCTTTTTCTGCGATTTTGCTCTTAATCTTCATTGTCACTTATTATATTGTAATCTCTGTGAGAAGGTGTAAACATGCGCAAGTTAATCCAAGAAATGCCTTAGCATCGCCTTACTAACCTTTAGGTTGTTCCTTGTCTTCTCCCTTTGTCTTACAATCAGTATTGGGAGGAATTTTTTTTAATTGATCCTGGTCAAGTTCTGCTTACTTTTAGTACCAATTTCATTTTGGTAACACAGTCTAGACCATCTCTGCATTTTTCGTATCGTATTCAAAATATCATAACCATACTGTTATTATTGGATCCTTACATTCCTTATCAATCATGTACTCACTTGGTTTGCTTATTGTGCAAATATTCGTGAGTTACATGACCATCCTCGCATAATTTGCAGAAAGTATGTTCGATCTCACACATAGTCTCTCCTTTACTGACTCATTCTATCTTACATATCCCATTCGTACCAAAATGCGCTGATTCTATTTGTCGTATTCCTTTCTCCTTTTTACAAGCATCCACTACCTGGAATCATATTACTCACAACCTTCACCGACAATCCCTAGTACCACTTTAATTATCGTCTTGGCTCCCATTCGTTTGTTGTCGGTTTCGATTGCACCAACGGTTTCAAAGCATAGGATCTCGCAGAAAATTCAAGCGTTCACATTAAACGCGCCATAATATCGATTGATTTCCATCTTACCTTTGCGTTTCTCTTATCCGCTTCCCCCTTTAGGGTGCTCCCCTATCATTATCTATTTACCTTCCATCTTATGGCTCCATTTAAAATTTTCAAACTCACATGTTTCTTTCCGAATACATTTAACATACCATACCGTATCCACTTTTTTTTTTTTTCCTATAACTTAGATTACCCCCCGTATGAAATTCTAACACATTCGCGAAACGGTAAAGTTTCCCCCAATATCTCGTACAAAATCTAGTCTGATGGTTAGGGCTCAGGCAAT
Organism: Lycium ferocissimum; assembly: GCF_029784015.1. Classification (NCBI taxonomy): domain Eukaryota; kingdom Viridiplantae; phylum Streptophyta; class Magnoliopsida; order Solanales; family Solanaceae; genus Lycium; species Lycium ferocissimum. The sequence continues at coordinate 58,454,764 of NC_081342.1, read as the reverse complement.
ATCACTATTGTAACAATTGACTCGAGCCACACTCTAATAATTCCCATTAGTGTTCGGATAACGTCATTGCGGCAACAACATATCCAAATTGTATTGTATTTATTCCCGTCAAAAGTTAGTGCGCATAATCATTTCAAACTCTTCATCCCGCAATATTTATATTTAGACGATAAATATTCCAAGCCCTCTTATAACCTCATCTTATTCCCATAGGTACCGTCTTTTTTTTTTTCCCAATAAACTTACAACATATCAGTCGTTTCGTTTCACAAATTCTCAATTCTTGTTTCTTATGGTTTTCACTTGCTCCCACGATAAGGTCATATATACGTAACATGTCGTATTTCCTTATGCTTCATGTTCTCTCACTCCTTCCATATACTCATTGTTAACTTACAATCTTACCCGAAGTCATACTAACTTCATCTTAGTAGTGGTCTCGCTTGATGACCTTTTTGTCGCACTACTTCTTCTGTCCATAACTATGTATTTTCCATTTATCCCAAACTCATGGTCAATTAATTGCGCCCATCTTGAGTGCTCCCTTTGGTACTTTTCTCATTTCTTCGTCTATGTCCATTTTTCCTTCCACGAATTCCATTTCTAATTCGTTAATCACAATTCGATAAACCGTTATGGGAGACATTCTTCAGTCACCATCAGAAGGAACTAGAGCTTGGCCAAGCAGCACCACAGGGCATCCTAGTACTTGATTCGCATGATTTACCTTCAGATTTATTCTTGAGTTCTGAACGAACTATTTAGGTCACAATTACTTACGTATATTCTCTGCACTTCTTTCATCATGGTCGCACTCAATTACCGGACGTCATTGCCCGTCAATTTGGGCCTCCTTCTAAAGCACAATATGATTGGAACATATTTTAGCTCATTTAGATGACTTGCGAATTCACCGTTCATATACGCTTTTTTTTTTTTCAAGGCAAGATTTTTCCCAAATAAAAATAATGCCCTTTACAGATGGCGTGGGAAGTATCTCTCAAAACTTTGGTCCAACATAATATACTACTCTTTCTTTACCTGTCCTCATCATTATCTCCGTTAACATATAATCTCTATCCCACATTTTCCTACAAAACATGGTAAGTCTCTTTCGTACCTTCAATAGCTCACGTTTCTGTCACGCTTTACCCGTGTATTCCAAATCACATAATTTGTGTCCTGTATTTGGCCACTTCGCCATTAAGCTTTACTTATCTTCGTGGCTATCCTTATTAAGGCTTCTAACTATTCCACATATTCTAGTTCCTTTTTGGTTATCCTAATTTCCCATTCATTTCATACATCTACATTTGTGGAACCCTGAGTCGCACTTCCTGTGGGGTCACCCATCCTGCACTGCTCTCGGTCCTAGCACGCTTAACCCCGGGACTCGATGAAATACGATGCTCCAATGCCGTATAATCGCGTCCGCTTCGTCACATGACCTTTATTACATAATGGAGCAAATCGAAGTCTCACAAATTTCGGGACTTTTTCACTACACGTCCCCTTTTTCCATATTTACTTGTTTTACCCTTCTTATTCCACGATATTCATCTTTCATTCTAACTCCCAGATTCTCAATAGTAACAAATATACCTTCGTCGTCATTACTTATAATTATTTCGGGTATTGCCCTGTTTAGATCTCCACTCACTATCCCTACATAATAATTTTCCGCCAAATCGATTGTCAACTACTTTTTTAAATCCTCCGATAGACCTTATTTCTACTGGGCATCGAATGCCATTCGTCTCGATCTTTCAGACTGTTGACTGTCTTTCCTATAATCATTTTTCACGCCATACCCCAATCCATAACTCTTCTGAACCTCGCATCTCATTTATTATCTACTTACAATATTTTCGTTCCCCCCTTTTTGACGTATCTAACTAAATATTCTAATTAACCATTTTAGCAGAATCTCTTTTTCCATTTTTACAATTCAAACTCTGTACGTAGCGAATACCGATGATACCTCACAGAACATACGGTTATATGACGCATTCCCGCCATTCAAAGCTTCCAATTCCGGGTAGCGGAACAAATATATCAATATTCATTTCTGTAACTTTCATGTCATTCCTTACTTTCTTCCATCGTATGTAAGGCCCACATATAGGAATTTCATCCTCCTATGACTTGGCTCTATCGCACGATCTAAGACGAAAGAAGGTCAACAATCCCTAGATGCCCCGTAGCCTCTTGTTTATAAATGTGGCGCGCTTCACACCATAAACAGGACTCTACCGGACACGACTTTGCAGACAACCCCTAGGACAGACCTGCTCTGATACCACTTTGTCACACCCTAAATCTTACTAGGGTGTGATGGGCACCCGACCCCGTATTCGGAGCCGAGCGAACCCGCGGACTCTTATCATAAGCATAACCTACGAGGCTCTTAGTCAATAACAAATGACAATTACAACAAAGGCTTTTAGAAATACGCTTTCTCGTTATTCTCAAATCAGACAAAATTTTAAATACATGGAGCTTATTACATAACACAGAACGACATATCGGCGGTTGGAGCCGAATACAAAACTGACATTTTGAACCCACGACTCTGTCTGCAAAGTCTCTAACAGATAACCAGAACATATAGCATACACACTTTGACTCGGCAGCACTCCAGGAGAAAAAGGAGCTTGCCAATGCCGCCGGAACATCTTCTATATCTTGTCTTCTAGTCATCCGGGTGTACCGCGCGGCATGAAACGCGCCCCCCGAAGAACGGGGGGGTCGACGGAATATGTACCGAGTATGTAAAGCATAAAATACGATAAACGAGTAATCATAATCGAACGAGAGGATACGAACATAAATGCAATGGCCGGAGTATCGTAAATGCTTACTCATAAAACATAGGCAAATGCATAACGAGAAAATATGCCATAGCCGGCCCCATTATGGGACTCGGTAAAGAAAGTGGTCGCCCCCGACACCGGCGCCACAACATATCGGAACATATCGAATGTGCACATATCATAGCATATCGATGGCCATATCATATCATATCATATCAAAGTGTACATGGCACAAAGATACTCCACAACCCATGTACATGTATACCCCCCTCACACCGAGGCACGGCGAACAATGCGGTGGAAGACGCTTGATAACATATCCCGGCCCGGCTCGGTGAAGGAAGCATTGAGGCATCCACGAGTGGAGTAGTGAGAAACTAAATGCAATATAAAATGTACAACATATACGAGAGATCGACGGAATAATCAAACGACATATCATGAAAAAGGGTCCGGACGAGGCATAGCACATACCTTTTAACGGCCGCGGAGGATTCTTATCAAAATAGAACTTTAGGGGTCATTTGTGTATATCAAAATATAAAACATATACAGAAACTCGATAGCATAACTCAAATGGCAGACCTTATAACGAACAGTTGATAATAATCAAAACATAAATCTTTCGGATATAAGAGTGGTTCGTGTCGAAATAGTCTTTTAAAGCGATTTCAAATCCCAACGTAGGTCATAAGACTCAATAAAATAATTATAGCAGTTATTCTTTAGAACTTAGAAAGGTAGTTAAAAGTTTTCCTTAGTTTCCATTCAAAGGTAGTTTAAATAGGATATTAGGAAAAATTCGGACAAAGTGAGCCCACCTCGACCAAATGAGGTGGCGTATGTAAATTACGTATGTTAAACTTCATAACGTCATCTATGGGGATTTTAAGGTAATCGGATTTCATTTGCACAAGTTCTGAGGGGTTAGACAACTTTTATAACTATTCACACAATATTCAATTCAATTCTACTGAATGAAAAAGGGGCGTTTTTGGACGTGGATTCCGAGGAGTAGAGTTGTCCCCGAGGTCCAAATTCAAACCTAGTACGTCTAAGACATGCCAAGAGAAGGAATGGGAGAGCTTTACATACCTTGTTTGCCTTTTGCGCTTGCCAAAATTCAAATCCCGTTTCGTCCAAAACCTACAAATGGTCACATTTACCAATTTGCTATTCATAAGGCTTAAAGTTTCAATCTTAATCAATACTTGTCTATAAAAATTTGGGCAGCATCTCCCCTATATATACATCATCCCCGAGATTCAAACTCGGCCAAAACAACAACAACCATACCAACGACAATATATATAACATTAACAATCGACTAGAAACGCATTCTAGCGCAAATAGTCTTATTTTCCAAATAATGCAACAACTCCAAATCCAACTTTGCACTTATAGATCAATATCAATATTTTCATATTCACATACTAATTTAGGATCATTCAAACATAAACCAAGGGCATTCCAACTATATGTTCAATGTTCAATAATTCCAAGAATTTCCATACTCGATCCAAAATTCCTTATATATATAACAAAACCATCTCAACACATTTCGTACATACTAATTCATCACCAACAACAACAATCTACACCCAAACAACTTCATTATCTTAATATCATAAAATCATATTAATATGACATAATTCTCTACATTTCATTTTCATGCCAACTTACCCCATATATGCTTCATTTACATTGTAATGATCACAACAACACAACTAACATGTTACACAAAATAAATCCATCACCATTCCATCCACATATAGGCCACGGCCAACATGCAAATTTTCAACTTCATCCCACTTTCATTCAACTTTCATTTCCAATACAATTTCCATAATAACCACAACTAGAATACAACATAAAATCCAACCCACTTCATCTATGCATTGGCACATACAAACGGCCACATGTACACACACACAAATACCATGCAACTTCCATAATTCCATGAATTCTATTCATTTCTACGTACTACAACCTCAACAAAGCCTTTATAACCTATAAAAAGGGATTGAATCATACCTTTTTCTCTCAACTTCTTCACTTGGCTCAAGTGTGAAAACGACGAAACGAACGACTTATCCTCCGAAACAATTATACCACGTTGGAGAGGACCCTTGAATTAGTAGGAATACAACAAGAAAATAATTTTTGGGGACAAAATTTGAAGAGACAAAAATTGGAGACCATGGCCGAATGGCCATGGTTGTTGTTCTCCTTCTTTCTTTCTTTCTTCTTTCTCTCAAGTTCTTGAATTTTCTATGGTCACATGACAAATATATTTGTCAAGCCCCCCCCCCCCCCATGTGGGGTCCACTATGGCCGGCCACCTTGGGTGGTTTTTCTTTTCTTTTTCCCTTTTTTTTTGTTTCCAATCATTTAATCCACACTTTTGGAAATTTTCATGAAACTAATTTTTTTTTTGAAATTCCAATTTTGCCCTTGGCCTTTTCCAATATTTCCACATCCAAAATTTTCATAACCAACTTATATACTAAACGTAGTCAAAACATAGTCTTGTCCTTAACTTGTTGCAATTATCCCAAACTAGATTAGGCTCGAGGAATCGGGGTGCTGAATAACGGGCAAAATACAAATAGCGAGTCACATAAGCCTCAATGGACAATCCCCTCTGCTGCAAGTGGATGAAATCATTGCTACGTGCCTCTCTCAAAGCCCGAGGCACATACTTCTCAAGAAAGGCTCGATTAAACTGTGTCCAAGTAAGTAGAGAAGAACCCTTTGGTCTGCAAATAATATAGTACCTCCACTAGGTCTTTGCGTCTCTGTGAAACTGGTATGACACATAATCGACCCCGTGGGTCTCAACAATTCCCATCCGGTACAATAACTCATGTATGTCCAATATAAACTCATAAGTATCCTCTCCAGAAGTACCAGTAAATCTCGGCAGCTCTATTTTCCAGAATCTCCCTACCAGCTCCTGATCAGTCAAGGTCATAACAGGGCCTGTCATGGGTCTAAGATCATCTCCCAGGGCCGGCATTGCATCCATTCGTAGAGCTACAGTCGTAGCAGGATGCGCTGCACAGGTCTGCCTCTGCTCAGGGGTCTATGCCTCACCACTAGTCTGTGATCCTTCTCCAGTAGTAGTAACACCAGCGGCAGCTTTCTGGGCATCTAGATGGAGTGAAACATGAGCCATAGTATCCTGCATCATTGGCTCTAAAGTGGCCTCAGGGTGTACCCGTGTTAGAGCCTCATCATCCCGATGGCCGATTCTCGAACCTGCTGAACCTCAGGTTCCGAAGATGGAGATCTCTCACGCCGTTGTCCTACCGCAGGAGCCCTACCCCTGGCTAGGTCAGCCCCGCGGCCTCTAGCTCAATCGCATCTTCTAGCTTTCACTCGTCCCCTGGTGCCAGCCATAGCTGCGGGCTCCGGCACCTAGTCTCGGGCTATCATAGCTCGAGTCCTCACCATCTGTACAAGAAGAGATAAGAGTCAGATACCAATTCGATTGTTCCAGATACTAATTAGAATAAAGTGGCACGACAATGAAAGAAAGTGAAGTTTTCTAAATGTCCTATAGCCTCTCGTAGATAAGTACGGAGCTTATTGTACCGATCCACGAGACTCTACTAGACATGCTTTTGTATTATAAACCAGGTAACCTGAAGCTCTGATACCAACTTGCCATGACCTAATTTTCATAAAGTCACACGGGCACCTACCTATCCCACCTGGGTAGGCGAACCCTTAACCCAACATTAACAAACACAGTATAAATAGTGGAAGAAGATAAAGTAATGTAAATCTGACATATAAATATATAATAAGTGCGGAAGTAAATCAAAAACCACTCAAGTATCTGGTCTGGTCATACAAGAGCATCTAACTAAAATCTATAAGTCTGAAAGTAATAATAATACATCAATAATGTCAATAATGTCTCAGAATGGCAAAGTAAGACATAATAGGAGAAGAGTCTTTAGGTAGAGAAATGTCCACATGCTTACCCTAACAGACTCGAATCAGCAGCCTCGAACTCTCAGCCACGATGGGTAGACGTCGATCCCACCTGATGCCCTGCATTCATAAAAGAATGCAGCAAGTGCATGTCAGTACAAACAACACATACTGGTAGGTATAATAGGCCGACTAAGATTAGTTAACATATACCAAGACAATAAAGTAAGATAAATAGGTAAATCAACAAGGTATAAGTCAACACGAGCCAGTAACCAAGTACATGTCATAACCTATGTTATAGCATCAAATCCCAATTGTGCCAAGTCTCAGTACATCCATTCTGAATTCGTATATCACAATTATATCACAAGAATATCACAATAAGCCAAAGGTACAATGCAATGTAATAATGTATGAAATATGGATACAATGCATATGCACCAATACACATGCACTCCGATAATGGAACATCACATATTGGCAATACAACCCATGGGGGACCTATAAAGTCTATGTACCAATTCCCACGATTCCAGCAAAGACCTCGGCAATCGCGACCAGCACTTATACCTTAATTCTAGCATAAATATCAGACATCGATCCTCACGTCACTCTCATCCAACTGAGCCCAACTCATAAAAGTGTTTCCTTTTACATCATCAATGTATCAACAATATATCATGAAGGATGAGAATGCGTGCAATGTATGAGTTAAATCTCAATAATCAAATCAATCTCAACAATACCACACATGAGCACACCAATAATATCAATAAAAGGCTACACAATAAGCCACAATAGAGTCACAATCCTCGTCTTAAAACAGTAACAGGTAAGGTGCTACAATATCATCATCAAAATATATCACTAGTCACCAATATCTACTATCTCCACGTGGTAACGAGCCAACAACAAATAGAACAAAATACGTCACAACATAGAGGATGGCTAGCCCCAATCATATAACAAGGCCCAACCTAAGGCAATATCCAACCTAACTTCTTACCAGAAGGTTTACATGCATTCTCTGATAATATCATCTAAACACACTCTTCACTAATTGAAGTCTCACCATAAGGTAAACTATAACCTACCTGGAGAGCTGAACAGCAAAGTCTCCCAAATCAAACCTTAATCTTCCCTTGCCTTTGAGCCTCGAGATAATGAAAGTATAAATATATCCGAATCATGAAATTAGAATAAAAAAGAACATCATTCAAACCTACTTTTATTAAAGACCCAAATCCCCAACCTATGGAATGGATTCTATGAACTAGAAGGACGAAATTAGGAATCGATAGGCCTCAACATGAAATTAATATACTAGGTGATCAATTCCCATCAATAATAATCTCAGAGTACTAACAAAATACTTAAATTCGGATTCTAGGCAAAAACGCAAAATTTAGATATGAACCCTAACTCCCAATTCCATCTATTAGCCACTAATTAGGAAGGAATCATGCAATAATAGATTCTAATCATCAATCCCATGCTTAATAAAGCTAGCCCAATCAATAAAGTAAGATTTAATAGCCTAACATGATGAACCTATTGAACCTTCTTTTAATCCTCAAGCTCTTAATGAAACTAGCATGATAATGGATTCCTAAGGTAATATTGTAATCATGGAATGGAAAGGAAAGTAAAGGGACTTACCACACTGAATTTCCCCCAAGAATTGCCTTGAAATACTCCCAATAACTCAGTTTTCAGAATAGTAAGAATGAGGAACTTAGGGTTTTTAAAACTTATTTAATGAAATTTCGCCCGATACCCTCTTTGAGACAACGAAGCGGTCCAGCTTCAACGCCCCCTCAGATTGTTGCGGCAGTCAACTAGAGTTTGCCGCTGTTGTGGCATGAAAACCGCTATAGCGGTGTCGCTGTTGCGGTACTGGTGCCGCCATAGCGGGCACCTGAGACTAGAAAAATCCCCAAGTTCTACAATCTCAAATCGAAATCCCGACTATCCCCGAGGCTATCTGCTCACATACCATATATGTAGACATACATAAAAATACTCTATGAATGTACTCGTGGCCTCGAAATTCCCAACGGAGGTCTGGTTGATCGAGTCAACCCCCGGTACCTCAAATCTAACTTCCCAATCCAAGTCCCAAAATGCACCCGAGTGCATTGGGAAGTGAACCAAGTATATGTACAAGTTCTAAGACCATCTGGACCTCTTGGAATCAACGAATTCCAAAAAAAGTTTCGTTTACCCAAAATTCAGATTTTAGTCAACTTTTTTTCGCTTTAAGCCTAAACTTCCCAATAAGTCACCAAAATCAAACTCAAAGACCTTGAGAAGCATGTCAACGGTCCCCTAGGGTAAATATGAGCTAAAAAAAGCTCTAGAAAGGTCAAAATATCAAAAAGACTATAACGACCATACGGGTCGTTACAGTGACTTCCCTTGGAGAAGCAGAGAAGAAAAAATTCACGGATGTTGGTTTCCTCTTCGTATCATTCCACCTGTAATTCTTTTTAAGGTCGTGATACATCTTGGGGGAACTTGGGTGAATGGATACCTAGAATTGTGGGCTTCTGACATGATCTTATCTTTAAGTCTATCTACATCTAGAACATATAATCTACCTTGGTACCTCAAAATATCATCATCTCCCCCTTGTTCAAAAGATGTCGTCTTATGCTTATGAATCCCCTCTTTCAGCTGCAACAAGTAGGGATCACTAAACTGTTCCTCCTTCACTTCGGCTACTAAAGAGGATTCGGCCCTATTATGAGCAACAACTCACCATCTTTGTGGCCCAAAAGTTGAGATCCTAGGTTTTGCTAAACGATGAACTTCTCTCACCATGATTCTCTTATCTGCCTCAATCATGAGCCAAATTTTCCAAGACTTGATTTTTTTTTGAGGTACTTCCTGAAAGTATTCATAGTATTGTTGTGCACTAAGTCCTTGACTAGTACTCTGAAGATTAGAGTCTCGTGCAATGGAACTACCCTCGTGACACATACTTGGCATGATCTTATGTTTTTTCTGTGATCCCCTAATTGATAATAATTGAACTTGACACAAGTCGATCGATGATCATTCTACTCACTTCGTATTTTCTTATACATGCAAGGCATCATTTCCCATTTCCAAAATTATTTCCCCAAAATGTCTCAAGGGAAATTTAAAGTGTTTTTGAGTGGATTCTTCTTGAGGTAAGTCTCTTCAACCTTGGTATCTATTATTTAGCTTTCCTAAGCTTAAATAAATGGTAAAAATCTAGAAAACTAATTGAAGAAAATAAGTCTCAACCTTAACTTTTTCATTTGAATTTTAGGCTTCAAATGTGAGATTAATTGATGGATTTGACCAATCTAAGCATGGAATTTCATTAATTAGAAACCAATAGGCTTGAATCTTCCATTTGAGTTAAGAAATTGAATATGGAAAAGCTAGGGTTTATGCCTAAGTTTTGCTTTGAATGATGAAATTGATCAATACTTGAGCTAAATTAGCAAATGGAGAATAGAATTGAACTTCTAGAACATTGGGTTACCAATTCCATCTTTGAACTACCTGTTTTAACCTTGTGGGTCCGAATTCCTTCTTTTCCTTAGTTGATTTTGATTCGAATGAATGTATAGTAATATGGGTACCGTTGTTTCCCGTTTCTAACTTGAATTCGATAATGGCTAGACTTTGAGTATTCGGAGGCTTTTCGAGGGGGCAAGGCTCAAATCTAGTTGTTCGTGGCACCAGCTCGATAGCGAGGTAGGTTACGGGTTACCTTTCGATTAGTCTTCAGTTAGCGAAGCATATGTAGAAGTTAGTTATTGACAGAGAAAGCATGTTAAGCCTTCGGGTATGAAGTTGGGATAAATATTCTTAGGTTGGTATTGCTGATGAATTTGTGGGCTTGTCGCCTCATTTATTGTGATTTGTCTTGTTTCCCTGTGCGTGGTGTTGGGCTTGTTCAACAATCACTCTACAACCGATTAGAATAATAAAGATCAGAACTTCAATCTAATTCCACCCATCTCCCCCCTTTTTTTAAAAACTAGGGTTTTTAAGTCAACATTCATGTTCTTTCTTTCATATGATTCACCCATGGATTCTAAACACTTGCAACAGCCCACACTAGTCTCAATCTATTCAATAAACACAATTACAAGTCAAAGATCTTACCTTTATTGAGATTCCCCCCAAAAGTCGTCTTTAATTGTTCTTCCTTTGATTTTCAAGAATCTATGGATTGGATGATAATCTACTGTTAATCCTTGTTATTTTGATATAGTTTTAATCAAAGGATGGGTAGGAACTGACCTTGCAATGTTTGGATAAGTTCTAGGGTCGTTTCGCCTCAAAAAGTAGGCAAAAGACAAAGTGGAATGAATAATTTTTGAAAATTCATGATCTGTACTTTTATAACAATGTCACCACCTGCAACACAACCTGGGAGATGCAGCCCCACTGCAAGTTGTGCCAGAGAGGCACAACTTCGGGCGTTCAACTTGCGAATCAACTTGCGAAACGCAGATCGGTAAGACGGTCATAACTTCTTGCTCACACTTTCGTTTGAGCTCTATCATATTAGTTGGAAAGGTATTTCAAAGGGCTACAACTTTCATGCTTCAAGCTTTCTCAAATTCGCAACTGATTTCTACATAATTAGGCTTGAAGGGAAACCTAACGTAATTTTAGTCAATTCTATCGTACCTTAGGCTCCTCATTATGCGTCCTGGTCTTAAAACAACTATTTCTACCCAAACTCATCCCAATATAACGTTATATAGCTATAATGTCACACTAATACTCATTTAACATGTTCACACCTTACCCGGATTTACGGAGTGTTACATTATCCCCCTCTCAGGATCATTCATCCCCAAATGAAAGTTATGGCCTAAGATTTTCACTAAACCTCAGGTTTAAAATAATTTCACTACAGTTCCTTTGTATTGCAATTTATCCCATCATAAGAGTCTGTTAATATCCCTACCACAACCACATAGTCCTCACAGGGACTCCCACAACCAACGCAAACAAGGAGAAATATGAAATAAGGAATTCACTCCTTTAGTCTACACTTTCGCTAGGATTCGATAACCAGAAGGTCCACACATGCTTGGAATAGGGAATAAGTGAGGGTATTTATAGCCTGAGCATTATTAACGATAGCTAGATGGTAACTACACCCCTTCGAGTTCATTTTGTGAGTCCTAATATATGAAATAAGTCTACCTCGATGTTTAGCAATATCACTCTTCCACTCTATAATGGGTTCATTGGGAAATTCAAGCCTAACTATTTTTGATTAACAGTTTAAGGTTTCATATCACTTGGAAAACAGTCTATTCCCATAATGGCATCAAAGTTCACTATTTATAATTCAAACAAATCAGAAGTAGTCCCACGACCCTTAACCACAACTACACAGTCTCTATAGATTCTAGAAGCGATAACGGGGACACTAGTAGGGGTATTGATATAAAAGAAAATGGTTCTAAGAATTGTTCAGGCTCCCCACAAAATCAAGGCTAAAGTTCGCAGTCACATAAGAAATATTCGAATCCCGATCAATCAGCTAATGCATTTCAAGAGAACAAATAGTTAGAGTACTTGTGACCACGACATCAGAGGCTTCAGCCGCCTCCCTACGAGTCAAACCATAAAGTCGAGCTTGTCCCACATTAGCGGTGTTAGCAACTGCTTTGCCAGCCCCATTACCACGAGCATCAGGAGTGTTGTTAGCATTACCAGTAGACGAATTCTTGGCAGCAACGAGAGTAGATGAATTATTCCTTTGGCCCAAAGAATGAGAAACACCTATAAATGTCTTTATAGCCTTTCAACCATGCAGGTGATCAGGCTGTACAAGGAAGACTCCACTAGACACAGCTCTACAGACACAGACACATCCTAGGACATATCTAAACCTAAGCTTTGATACCAAGCTTGTCACGCCTTGAACCCTAGACATAATAGGCATTCAATGCTATAAACAACACCGGAAGCATCTTATGAATCATTAAATCAAGTTCCTTTTTAATAATTTTCATTATCTATTCAAACAAATTATAAATAGCTAATTGAGCATGATCACAATTATTAAATAAAACAGCAGAAGTCTAATATAAATATAGCGTCATAAGAATGTAGCAATACCCAATGAGTCAAACAACGACTTCAACAACTACCCACAGTATCAATGTCTATCTATGGAGCTTCTAAGATGATAAAATAATGAATTTTCTAACTTCAAGATGCAGTCTGAAAACTAAAAGCAATAACCAAGACAGCGGTGTCCCGCGAAAAAGGATGTGGGGTCGCCAATAAGCCTGAAAGTAGCAAAGCTCTCCTAGTCCGCACGCGTATCACAAACTTGCTCCTCAACGATACCTGACACACTATAAAAAACAGCAATGATATGCCTAAGTACTGGGTACTCAGTGAATGCCTAAGGTGCAATAGTTAATAAAACAAAATAAGATAGTAAAACTCAGAAAGCAATATTTATGTAACAGTTTAACAACCAAAGGCAGAGTAAATCATCAAAATTAACCAAAATCATCAAAGAGAAAGAAATAACAAAGAACACCATGAGTTTAACTCATTTACCATTTACCACATCAAGTCTTTCACTTACAATTCTGAAATCATCAACAATCCAACTTATGGAGGACAAAAGAATCAATACAATCCAACTCACGAACAAACAATCATCCAATACACCAGGGTTATTATCCCTTAGAGGCTAATCGTCCTCTAGACTAGCACAACAACCAGGCTACCAACCTCGGAGGTCAATCATCCTCTGGACTGGCACAACAATAGATACACAGGGCTATACTCCATGGAGGTCAATCGTCCTATGGACTAACATATTCGTCTTATGGACTAACACATCAATGCTCAAAAGCGATACGTTCGGATCTGTCACGTTCCAAACAGACGAGAGTGGCACCCACCCTAGTCCTATAGTGGGCAAACCAATCCCTTAACCCATTATTCAAGATAATTTCAATTACTTAAATCAATTATAAAACACTACTCATGAGTAAATGACAAAATCTTATAAAATATATAAATAAATAAAAAGTGAGGAAATCTAGGTATTACATCCCCAAAATCTGAAAGTCATCACCCAAGAACTCTAACCAATAATGTCTAAAGAGAAGAGATAATTGTTTAAAATAAACATAATGTCTGGCATGAAAATAGACATCTAAAATAAAGAAAGATCTTCAAGCAGCATGGCACGGATGGGAGCTCACCCTCTGATCTTGGTAACGAATAACCTACACTAGATGCAAGGTCTGGAAGACGTGTCTAGCTCAAAATCTGAACTCAAAAAAAGTGTAGCAAGTGTAGGTCAATACAAACAATACGTACTGGTAGGTATCATAGGCCGACAAAGATTAGTATCATGCATACATACATAACATAAATGGAATAGGCAGACAGGCACAACAAACATGAAACCACAACAAGTATCCTCGTACAGTACTCACTCAAAAATCAGCCACCGATCATCAACAAAGAACATCGCTAGACAGGCCAAATGTAATGCAATAAATGATAAAAATCTCTATCTCTGCACACACATGCTAAATGGTAATGTTTTCACCAAATAGCCATGACATGTAGGGACCCATGGTGTCTATGTACCACTCATTCTGGAACGAACCTTGGACCACGAACTCATAATTACGCTACATCGTCACCCCCTGTCAAATGTGCCTTAAGAGATGTATATGTCCCATCCCAATCATCATCAATAAATGTCTCGTAATCACAATACAAGAATAGCTCAAAAATACGTATCAAGTCAACACCAATGAAGCATAATCAAATAACACAAGTCACGATAAGACTCACAGATAATCTGTTCAATTATAATATAATATGTAGCTATCACAATTCATCTCTAAAGGGTATATATGAACACCTCCCTTTCAACGGTCTCAAGAATACAATTCATGTTTATCAACCTCAACAATGGAGAATCGCTTCACACAATTTAATCATACAACTAACAACGATCTCCCAAACTTCATGTTCGAAGACCTAGACATGCTTTCTCTCATAAATTCTACAACATATACAATTAACTAATTAAAGTCTAACTCAAGTAAACCGTAACCTACCTTAAGCAGATTTGAGCAATGGAATCACTTCGCAACAGCCTTTTCCCTTTCGTAATGCCGCAGAACGTTCAAAGTCTAGAAATGACAATGCTAAGTAAGTAATAGAGTGTTAACTCTGTCATGACCCAATTTCACTAAGTCGTACGGGCACCTACCCTTCCCACCTCTATAGGCGAACACTCAACTCAACATTCACAACTAATAGAAAATCGCGGAAGAAAGTAAAATAACATAAGTCTCATAATATGATATAATATAAGCAAGTGCGAAAGTAAAGAAAATCCACCCCAGTATCTAGGCTGGTCATACAAGAGCATCTAAATCCGAATATACTAAAAGTCTGAACAATAATACATAAGTAGTCTCAAATCATGCCTTAGAACGGAAAACAAGACATAAGTAATAGAAGAATCGTCAAAGCCAGCAGACGCCATGCTCAACTTGGAAACTCGAGTGGAATCTGAAGAGTCAATCAGCCACGAGTCAGAGAAGTAGATCTGACCTGGTACTCTACATTCATAAAGGAATATAGCAAGTTCAGGTCAGTACGAATAACAGTACTGGTAGGCATCATCGGCCAGCTAAGCATAGTTAACACAATTCAGAAATTAAAGCAGCTAAGCAAATAAAGCAACTAAACATGAGGCAATATAATCATAACTGAGTATCCGTCATCACCTATGTAAACATCTAAAACCCAATATAATAAGTCTGAGTACATCCGATCCGAACCAATCACCACGATAGAATCATCACAATCTAATCATCACAACACAATCACCACAATCCAGCCATCACAACATCTCACTCAAGTCATAATGCAATGCAGTGCAATAATGGTATGAATGTGATGCCATGCCATGCAAATGAGGTGTACAAATGTACTCCGGGCGGAAATATCGACGTCTCCATAGCACAACCCAGCGTGACTCGTGAAGTCTAAATGCCACCCATCCCGGATCTTTTCCCAACAGACAGACGGGACCCTAGCTAATTACTCACAAAGGGAGTCTTACTGGCACCACCCTGGGGGACCCGCGGAGTCCATGCACTAACAATGATTTCGGGATAACATCGAAATCGGCCATGCAACAACGATGCCTGAATATAACCATCAGACATCGGCCTCTTCACAATCACTCAAAAGAGTCTGTCAAGTATCAGTTTCACAAATCAATGATTCCGGAATTGAACCTCGGATATCGGCCTCCACACAATCACTCAAGTAAAAGAGTTTATCAAATATCAATTTCATATAAACAACGATTCCGGAATATATCTTTGGACATCGGCCTTTTCACAATCACTCAAGTAAAAAAGTTTATCAAATATCAGTTTCGCTCAATCAACGATACTGGATCATCACCGGATATCGGCCATGCGTGATAAATATCAGAAATGCGTGCAATGCATATGTCAATCATCAACAATCAAGCTCAATATCACAAGTACCTTAACGGGGTACGCTAACAATGCATCACATCACAATACCAATAGTGGGTATGCCAGCATATATCAAATCAAGTACCAACAGTGGGTATGCCAACTTATATCGAGCATAAATACCAACAATGATATGTCAATTCTATCCAAATCAGGACAGCAAATAGAACTGCTATTTACCAGCTACACATGGCATCAAGCCACACATTTAAACAACCAAATACACATAACGGAGTGGCTAGTTCTAACACACATCAGGGCCCAACCTAAGGCAATATCCATCCCAACTTCAGACCTGAAGGTTCACATGCTGTCTTCGACATCATAATCTAAATATGTGATTCACTATACGAAGTCCTACCAAAGGTAAACCATAACCTACCTAGACTGTCGTACCGCAACACCAACAAGTCACTCTTTTGCTTTGTCCTTCCTCTGAAGCTCAGAATAAAAGTAGTCTAAGCATAACCGAATTCTATATTAGAAATCATGAAGAATGATACTAAGATTGCTATGATATCAACTAGGTCCATTTTAACCTTAGAAATTAGGGAAACGGCTCACAAGGGCAAAATGGAAAATTCACGGGCAAAATACCAAATTAAGTACTAGGTGATCATAACCCAACCACTAATTGTTGATTTAACTCAAGAATTATCCCAAATCTGATTTCAAGTAAAAAAACCCCAAATTGGGTATGAACCCTAATTCTCCAAATCCAAAATTCAACCTTAAAAGTGAAATATATAAGGTTACTAAGCTTAGATTCATCACATTTTAACATCACATCATCAATTTATCAATTATAATCCTAGGGTAAAGTCTCCAAAACCCTCCTTCAAATTCCATTTCTAAGGGATTAAAAAAGGAAGGGAAAAATCTAAGATGATTGTGATTAAAGAGGAGTAAAGGATTATACCAAGTTTTTCCTAAGTTTCTTCAATTTTTTCCAAGCTCCAATATCGAGATATGAAATAATTTGTTCATTTAATGGACTAACTCCCGAGACCATCTGCTCACAGCCGCTTGTGGTTATGGTGCTGCCAAAGCGGGCACCAAACACCGGAACTTGGCCTAAGTTTTTCTTTTCCACGATTTTTTGACTAAAACACGCTACATACGAGTCCCACATAAAAACACACTACGAACGCACCTGTGGCATTGAAATTCCTAACGAGATCTTGTTGATCGAGTCAACCATCGATGCGTTAATTCCCATTTCCCATTCAATGTCCCGAAATGCATCCAAATGCATTGGGAATCGAACAAATGCACACACAAGTTCTAAACGACTATCTGGACCTTTCGAAATTGATGAAATTTTGAAAAAGGTTTGTTTGCCCAAAAGTAAACTTTGGGTCAACCACTTTCACTTTAAAGCCTATATTTTTATCAAAGTTGTCCGAATCCGATCTAGACATCTCGGCGAGCATATCAACGATCCCCTCGGGTCAAAAGTGAGCTAATCAATGCTAGGGAACGGGTAAAAACACCAAAAGGACTATAACGACCAAACGGGTCGTTACATCAAATACCAATTGAACCGTTGCTCGTCCTCGAGCAAAGAAAGAAAAGAAAGTAGGGAAATACCTAAATCGGTGAACAACTGGGGATATTGACTACTCATATCAGACTCAGTCTCCTAGGTAGCCTCCTCAACAAGGCGGTGCTTCCATTGCACCTTCACAGAAGCAATCTCCTTTGACCTCAACTTTCGAACCTGCCTATCTAGGATCGCGATAGGCTCCTCCTCATAAGTCAAATTCTCATCAAGCGATATAGAATCCCAACGGACAATGTAGGTACCATCGGCGTGGTATTTCTTCAGCATCGAAACATGAAAGACCGAATGAACTCCCGCCAAGCCTGGTGGTAATGCCAACTCATAAGCTACATCGCCGATACAGTCCACAATCTCAAATGGACCAATATACCTAGGGCTCAACTTGCCCCTCTTACCAAATCTCATAACACCCATCATGGGTGAAACTTCAATGGAACCTGATCATCAATGGCAAACTTCAAGTCCCGGACCTTGCGGTCCGCATACATCTTCTGCCGACTCTGAGCCGCCAGGAGCCTGGCCTGATTAACTCTCACCCTATCAAGGGACTCTCTTAATAGATCCATGCTCCTAGGTCAAGCCTCAAACCCATCGAACAAACCAATCGGAGATCTACACCTCCTACCACATAAGGCCTCAAAAGGCGCCATACCAATACTCAAATGATAATTGTTGTTGTATGCAAACTCTACCAAGGGCAAGTGTTGATCCCAATAACCACCAAAGTCAATAACATACGCTCTCAAAATGTCCTGGAGCACCTAAATGTTCCACTCGGACTGGCCATTGGTCTGGTGATGGAAAGCTGTACTAAAGTCTAATGGGGTACCCAACACATCATGAAATGCTCTCCGAAATCGGGAAGTGAAGATAGTACCCCGATCAGATACAATAGAAATAGGGATCTCATGTAATATCACAATATCCCGAATATAAATCTTGGCTAACTTCTCCGCGGTATAAGAAACCTGAACTGGAACAAAGTGAGCAGACTTAGTCAATCGATCCACTATCACCCAAATAGAATCAAACTTGCCAGGGGTCTTCGGGAGACCCGTGACAAAGTCCATGGTAATCCTCTCCCACTTTCACTCGGGAATGGGCATCCTCTGAAACACCCCCACCAGGCCGCTGGTGCTCATACTTTACCTGCTGACAATTTACATACTTAGCCACAAATTCAACTATATCTCTCTTCATACGGCGCCACCAATAGTGCTGCCTCAAGTCACGGTACACTTAGTCGTTCCCGAATGAATGGAATAGCGAGAGCTATGGGCCTCCGATAAAATCAACTGAATAAGACACCAGCACGAGGAACGCACACGCATCCTCTAATCCTCAATATGCCCTCAGAATCAATCACGGCCTCCTTGGCCTCACCCCTCGAAACCCTATCTCGAATCTTGCTCAACTGAGCATCCTCAAACTGATGAGCCTTGATCTGATCCAATACTGATGACCTCGCCTCTATACAAGCCAAAATCCTGCCCGGGGCTGAGATATCAAGACGAATGAAACTGTTGGCCAGAGTTTGAACCTCCATGGCCAACGAACACTCAGAAACGATCAATCGAGCTAAACTCCCCATACTCACCGCTTTGCGACTCAAGGCATCAGCCACTACATTGGCTTTACCAGCATAGTACAAAATAGAGATGTCATAGCCCTTCAGGAGCTCCATCCATCGGCGCTGCCTGGAATTAAGATCTCTCTGAGTAAACACATGTTGAAGGCTACGGTGATTGGTAAAAACCTCACAATAGACACCGTACAAGTAATGCCTCCAAAACTTCAAGGCGATGACTACGGCCAACAGCTCCAAATCATGGGGAGGGTAATTCTTCTCGTGAATTTTTAACTGACGGGAAGCATAAGCTATCACTCTACCATTTTGCATCAACATAACACCCAAACCCATACGGAAAGCATCATAGTAGACAGCGAAGTCCTTGCCTTCCATAGGTAAGGCTAAGATCGAGGTTGTGGTCAAAAGAAGCTTGAGCTTTTGAAAGCCCTCCTCACAATCATCCGTCCATTGGAAGGGAATATCCTTTAAAGTCAATTTGGTCAAGGACGAAGCAATGGCAGCAAAACCCTTCACAAAGTGACGGTAGTAACTGGCCAAACCTACAAAACTACGAATCTCAGTAACGGTAGTGGGCCTCGCCCAACCCCTCACAGCCTCAATCTTCTGTGGATCAATCATAATCCCCTCCTTGGACACCACATGGCCCAAGAATGCTACAGACTCTAACCAGAACTCACACTTAGAAAATTTAGCAAACAAACTATGTTTATTCAATAACCCAAGAACGGTACGAAGATGGCTCTCATGATCCTCCCTACTCTTAGAATACACCAAGATGTCATCAATAAACACAATTACAAAGAAATCAAGGAACGGCCTAAAGATGTCATTCATCAAAGTCATAAATGCAGCTGGGCATTAGTAAGCCTAAAAGACGTCACTAGAAACACATAGTGGCCATATCTCATCTGGAAGGCTGTTTTTGGAATATCCCCCGCCCTAATCTTCAACTAGTAATGGCCGGAATGCAAATCAATCTTGGAAAACACCAAAGCACCTTAAAACTGGTCAAATAGATCATCAATACGAGGTATAAGGAAATTGTTCTGAATAGTGACCTTGTTCAACTGGCGGTAATCAATGAACATTCTCATGGTCCCATCTTTCTTCTTCACAAATAACACCGAAGCACCCCAAGAGGAGACGCTCAGTCTAATGAACCCTTTGCTCAAGAATCCTGCAATTGTTCCTTAAGCTCCCTCAAATCGGTAGGTGCCATCCGATATGGTGGGATGGAAATGGGGCGAGTACTCGGGTCCATGTTGATACAAAAATTAATGTCGTGATCGTGTGGCATACCCGGTAAATCTGATGAAAATACCTTTGCGAACTCGCTTACAATAGGGATAGACTCAAGGGGTGGAGATACAACAGTCTTATCACGAACATGCGCCAAATACGCTAGACACCCTTTACTTACTAACTTCTTCACCCAAAGAAAGGAAATGATCTTCTTCGGAGCGGGACTAGGAGTATCTCTCCACTCAAGCCTAGGAATGCTCGGCATGGCTAAAGTGACTGTCTTGGCACGACAGTCCAAGATCGCATGGTAAGGAGAAAGCCAGTACATACCCAATATAATATCAAAGTCCACTATATCAAGAATCATCAAATCTACCCAAGTGTCGTACCCCATAAAAGTAAATAAACAAGACTGGTAGACTCGATTAACAACCACAGAATCTCCGATCGGAATAGACACATGAATAGGTATATCTATACTATCACATGTCAAATCCCAACCAATGGCATGAAATGCAGATACATACGAATAAGTGGATCCAAGATCAAATAACACAGACTGCTCTATGACAGACAGAAATAGTACCTGAGATCACAGCATCTGAGGCCTCTGCCTCGAGCCTGGCTGCCCTAGCCCTCCTAGCCTCCACTCTCACTGTACAATCAATAATGGTCTGGAATGAAGCGTCCTCAGCCTCCAGCTGGATACAAGATAGCTGGAGATGACTATCCAGCCCGCTAATGAACAATCGGATCCTACAAGCCTCCATCGAAATCAAGGGATAGGAGTAGCGATCCAACTAGGAGAAGGACAGTGCATAGGTAGCAACTGGAATGCCCTCCTGACGAAGGTCAAGGAACTGCCTCTGACGCTCATCTCTTCGCGAACGGGACACGTATCTCTCCAGGAACACCCTATAGAACTGCTCCTAAGTAAGTGGACGCGCGCCTGCTGGCAAGGTAGTCTCTCCACCATGACCTCACGCCACTACTGAGTCGAAGAGTAACATACCTAACTCCAAAAGTATCCGTAATCCCTGCTTCATAGAGTATCTCATATGTGATCACGATGAACTCATAAGTATCCTCGTCTGGTGGGCCCATGAAAATCGGGGGGGGGGGGGAGGGGTCAACCTCATGTACATCCTCCATGATGGCGTGTCGTGAATCCTCACCATTCGGGAAGAAAGAGATAAGAGTCAGACACCAATTTGACTAAAGTAGCATGACGGAAAGAAGGAAAGTGAGATTTTCTAAATGTCCCATATCCTCCCGCAGATAAGTACGGAGCTCATCGTACCGATCCACGAGACTCTACTAGACACGCTTTTGTATGAAAGACCGGGTAACCTAGGGCTCTGCTACCAACTTGTCACGACCCAATTTCACTAAGTTGTGCGGGCACCTACCCTTCTCACCTCGGTAGGCAAACCCTTAACTCAACATTCACAACTAATAGAAAATCGCGGAAGAAAGTAAAATAACATAAGTCTCATAATATGATATAATATAAACAAGTGCGGAAGTAAAGGAAATCCACCCCAGTATCTGGTCTGGTCATACAAGAGCATCTAAATCCGAATACTAAAAGTCTGAACAATAATACATAAGTAGTCTCAAATCATGTCTCAGAACGAAAAACAAGACATAAGTAATAAAAGAGTCTTCAAGGCCAACGGACTCCATGCTCAACCTGAAAACTCGAGTAGAAGCTGAAGAGTCGATCAGCCACGGGTCAGAGAAGTAGATCCGACCTAGTACTCTGTATTCATAAAGGAATACAGCAAGTACAGGTCAGTACAAATAACAGTACTAGTAGGCATCATCGGCCGACTAAGCATAGTTAACACAGTTCATAAAATAAAGCAACTAAACATGAGGCAATATAATCATAACTGAGTATCCGTCATCACCTATGTAAATATCTAAAACCCAATATAATAAGTCTGAGTACATCCGATCCGAACCAATCACCACAATAGAATCATCACAATCTAATCATCACAACACAATCACCACAATCTAGTCATCACAATATCTCACTCAAGTCATAATGAAATGCAGTGCAATAATGGTATGAATGCGATGCCATGCCATGCAAATGAGGTGTACACATGTACTCCGGACGGAAATATCGACGTCTCCGTAGCACAATCCAACGTGACTCATGAAGTCTAAGTGCCACCTATGCCGGATCTTTTCCCAACAGACAGACCGGACCCTGGCTAATTGCTCACAGAGGGAGTCTCACCGGTACCACCTTGGGGGACCCGCGGAGTCCATGCACTAACAACGATTCCGAGATAACATCGAAATTGGCCATGCAACAACGATGCCCGAATATAACCATCGGACATCGACCTCCTTACAATCACTCAAAAGAGTCTGTCAAATATTAGTTTCATAAATCAACGATTCCGGAATTGAACATTGGACATCGGCCTCCTCACAATCACTCAAGTAAAAGCATTTATCAAATATCAATTTCATATAAAAAACGATTCCATAATGGATCTTCGAACATCAGCCTTTTCACAATTACTCAAGTAAAATAGTTTATCAAATATCAGTTTCGCTCAATCAACGATACCGGATCATCATTGGATATCGGCCATGCATGATAAATATGAGAAATGCTTGCAATGCATATGTCAATCATCAACAATCAAGCTCAATATCATAAGTACCTCAATGGGGTACACCAACAATGCATCACATCATAATACCAACAGTGGGAATGCCAACATATATCAATTCAAGTACCAACAGTGGGTACGCCAACTTATATCGAGCACAAATACCAACAACGATATGTCAATTCTATCCAAATCAGGACAGCAAACAGAACTCGCTATTTACCAACTACACATGGCATCAAGCCATACATTCAAACAACCAAGTACACATAACGGGGTGGCTAGTTCCAACACATATCAAGACCCAACCTAAGGCAGTATCTATCCCAACTTCATACCCGAAGGTTCACATGATGTCTCCGACATCATAATCTAAATATGTGATTCACTATATGAAGTCCCACCAAAGGTAAACCATAACCTACCTGGACTGCCGAACCGAAACACCAACAAGTCACTATTTTGCCTTGCCCTTCCTCTGAAGCTCATAACCAAAGTGGTCTAAGCATAATGGAATTATACATTAGAAACCATGAAGAATGATACTAAGATTTGTATGATATCAACCAGGTCTATTTTAACCCTAAAAATTAGGGAAACGGACCCATAAGGGCAAAACGAGAAATTCACGGGCAAAATATCAAATTAAGTACTAGGTGATCATAACCCAACCACTAATTATGGATTTAACTCAAAAATTATCGCAAATCTGATTTCAAGTAAAATCCCTCCAAATTGGGTATGAACCCTAATTCTCCGAATCCGAAATTCAACGTTAAAAGTGGAATAGATGAGGTTACCAAGCTTAGATTCATCACATTTTAACATCAACATCATCAATTTATCATTTATAATCATAGGGAAAAGTCTCCCAAAATCCTCTTTCAAATTCCATTTCTAAGGGATTGAAAAGGGAAGGGGAAAATTTAAGATGATTGTGATTAAAGAGGAGTAAAGGATTAGACAAAGTTTTACCTTCGAGAATTTCTTCAATTTGACTCCAAGAAGAGTATCCCCAAGCTCCAATACCAAGATATGAAATAATGAGGGTCTAAGACTCATTTAATGGATTTAAGTTCCCGCAGTGGTGCTGTGACCGCCCCAGCGGTGCCGCCATAGTGGCCACCTAACCGCATCAGTGGTCAACCCTAAATGGCTAGGACCTCTTCAGAGGCAGGGCTACCACCCCAGGAGTGCCGCAGATGTGGTGCTGGTGCCGCCAAAGTGGCCACCAAACACCAGAACTTGGCCTAAGTTTTTCTTTTCGATCTAATTTTTTGACTATCTCTCGAGACCATTTGCTCACATACCAGATACCTAGTCCCACATAAAAATGTGCTACGAACGCACCTGTGGCCTCAAAATTTCTAATGGGGGTCTCGTTGACTGCATCAACCATCAATGCCTTAGTTCCCATTTCCCATCCGATGTCCCGAAATGCATCCGAATGCATTGGGAACCAAACCAAATGCACACACAAGTTTTAAATGACTATCCAAACCTCTCAAAATTGACAAAATTTCAAGAAAAGGTTCGTTTGCCCAAAAGTCAACTTTGTGTCAACCACTTTCACTTTAAAGCCTATATTTTTACCAAAGTTGCCCGAATCCTGTCTAGATACCTCAGGGAGTGTGTCAACGGTCCCCTTGGGTCAAAAGTGAGCTAATCAATTCCCGAAAATGGGCGAAAATGCCGAAAGAACTATAACAATCAAACAGGTCGTCACAAACACAATAATAACAATTTTGGGAAGAAAACTCTCCACTTCTACTTAATCAATGGTTCACTTTCCTTAGGAACATATTCATCCTAATTCTAGTCTCAACAATCATATTAACTCCATTTATGGGTTCGATAATCAATTTGACCCTACAAATCTGATTTTAGCCAAAGTTCTCATTTTTATTGGAACCCTAGGTCTCAACAAGAAATTTCCATCATTAAATATCCAGTTCTCATCCTAGAAAGTGATAATCTCTACTCTTAGATGATTAAATAACAATAAAAAGCAATAAACAATAACCCATTATATTCTAGGGTTTTCTTTAGTGTTTGTGTTCTACCCTTCAATTCCTATTAAGGGTCTTTTGATTGAAAGAAGAATCTAATATGAACATTAAGCGAAGAAAGTTAGTGATTAAGGCTTATCTTTGATGGAGAATAGTGCCCTAGCCTTAGAAACTCGCCTATATGCTCTTGGAAACTGTTTTGGGGGCACGAAATAACTACTTAAACTCGTCATTAGACATTAGTAGTCTTTGTTGCAATGACCAAAGTCTGGTTGCAACGGACTCGTTGCAGCGAACGGGGTCTTCGCTACAACGAACCTTGGGATTTTCCCACCCTTCATTGCAGTGAACCTAATCTTCGCTGCAACGATCTTGCTACAACGAAGAATTATCGTTACAATGAGGATTGTGACCCAGTGAGCACGAAAATTCCAATATTTTTATACTTAGTCTCTAAAAATCATTCTAAGTCACTATGAACATAAGCCAACAGACAAAACAAGTCAAAACACATCACGGAGTCACTTACAAGTCACAAAACACAACATACAACACAATTAAATTATTTAGGTCCGCTCATTTCTAGCGTCGGGAAAGTACTTGCAAGGATAGAATGGTCAAAGCACACATAACGACCAAGTGGGTCATTACATCAAATACCAAATGAACAATCGTTCGTCCTCGAATGGACAAAAGGAAAGGAAACAAGAGGAGAGGTACTTAACTCCCCGAACAGATGGGGATACTTATCACGCATATCGAATTTAGTCTCCCAAGTGGCTTCCTCATGTAACGACCCGTTTTTTCATTATAGTTCTTTTTGCATTTCCGCCACTTCCGAGCATTGATTGACTCACTTATAACTCGAGGTTGACTTTTGGGCAAAAGGACCTTTTTCGAAGTTTCGTCAACTCTGAGAGGTCTGGATGATTGTTCAGAACCTGTATGTATGATTGGTTCAGTTCCCAATGCATTTTGGTGCATTCTGAGACTTTGGATGGGAAATAAAAAGTAAGCACTAGTGGGTGACTCAGCCAACGAGACCTCCGTTGGAAATTGCGAGACCACGAGTGCGTTCGCAACATATTTTTGTATGGGTTTAGGTGGTCGGGTTGTGAGCAGATGGCCTCGGGAATAACCCGAATTTTCGATTGACTTAGAAAATTAAGGGGGAATTTGGTATCTGGTGCCCGCAACGGCGGTACCACTATGGAGGTGTGATGACCGCTGGGGCGGTTAGGAGTGATTTAAGCTTTTCCGCTATAGTGGTGTCCCAGCCGCTGTAGTGTCACCGCTGTAGCGGCACTCCCTCCGCCGTGGCGGTCACGGGCAGTGGTATTTAATTTAATGTGTCTTAGATAAGTCTTAGACCCTCATTTTATCATATCTCGATATTGGAGCTTGGGAAAGCTGTTCTTGGAGACAAATTGAGGAAATTCTTGGAGGTAAAACTTTGTCTAATCCTTTACTCCTCTCTAATCACTATCATCCTAGAATTCCCCTTCACTCTTCAATCCCCTAGAAATGGAATTTAAAGGAGGGCTTTGAGAAACTCCTCTTTAGGGATATACTTGCTAAATTGATGATATTGATACTAAAATATGATGAATCTAAGCTTAGCAACCCCATATCTTTCACTATTAACGTTGAATTTCGGATTTGGAGAATTAGGGTTCATACCCAAATTGGGGGTTTTTACTTGAAATTAGATTTAGACCAATTCTTGAGTTAAATCATTAATTAATGATTGGGTTATGATCATCTAGGACTTAATTTGGTATTTTGCCTTCGAATTTCCCATTTTAGCCTTGTGGGCCCATTTTCCCAATTTCTAGGATTAAAATGGACCTAATTGATATCATAGCAATATTAGTATCATTCTTCATGATTTCTAATATAGAGTTTTGATTATTCTTAGACTACTTTGGTTCTGAGCTTCAGAGGAAGGGCAAGGCAAAAGAGTGACTTGGTGGTGTTGCGGTTCGGCAGTCCAAGTAGGTTATAGTTTACCTCTAGTGAGACTATGCATAGTGAATCACATATTTAGAATATAATGTTGGAGACAGAATACGGACCTTCAGGTATGAAGTTGGGTTGGATATTGCCTTAGGTTGGGCCTTGTTGTGAGTTGGGACTAGCTACCCTATTATGTGTGTTTATTGTTCCATTTGATGATTTTGACGCTACGAGTAGCGGTAGATATCTGAATCTGTGTTAATATCATGACTGAGATATGATTGGTATACCATGTTGGTATTTGCATTATGATACATTGTTGACGTACCCGTTCTTTGGTACTAGTGATATCGATATGTTGTTGGCATACCATTGTTGGCATTGTGATATGATACATTGTTGGCGTACCCCCTCATGGTACTTGTGATATTGAACTTGGTTGTTGATACTTGATGTATGCATGGCACGCATTCTCACACATTCATGATGCATGGCCGATACCCGGTGATGATCCGGTATCGTTGATTGAGTAAAACTGATATTTGATAAACTTCTTACTTGAGTGATTGTAAGAGGTCGATGTCCGAAGATCCATTCTGGAATCGTTGCTTGTATGAAACTGATATTTGATAAACTCTTTTACTTGAGTGATTGTGAGAAGGCTGATATCCG
Source organism: Lycium ferocissimum (assembly GCF_029784015.1). Taxonomy (NCBI): domain Eukaryota; kingdom Viridiplantae; phylum Streptophyta; class Magnoliopsida; order Solanales; family Solanaceae; genus Lycium; species Lycium ferocissimum. The sequence goes on along the minus strand of NC_081342.1, from coordinate 58,426,785 downwards.
AGGTTCAATTTCGGAATCATTGAGATGTACATTGCATACATTCCCTCATATTCATGATGCATGGCCGATAGCTAGTAATTATTCGGTATCGTTGATTGAGCGATTCTTTACTTGAGTGATTGTGAGAGGCCGATGACTGATGATCTATGCCGGCATCATTGTTGCATGGCTGATTCCAATGTTATCTTGGAATCGTTGTTAGTGCATGGACTCCGCGGGTCCCACAGGGTGGTACCGGTGAACTCCCCCTGTGAGCAATTAGCCAGGGTCACGTCTATCTGTTGGGCAAAGATCCGAGATGGATGGCACTTGGACTTTGCGAGTCACGCTGGGTTGTGCTACCGAGACGTCGATATTTCCGTCCGAAGTACATGTGTACATCCATTTGCATGACATTACATCTCATCCATTCTATTATTGCATTGTATTGCATTTGCTTGATGGCGATTCGTGGTGATTGATTGCGATGATTGAATTGGGTATGTATATATTCCTGACTCGGTGTACTTAGGATTAGAGGCTTGTGTAGGCGATGACGAACACTTAGTTGTGATCTTATTATCTTATACCTGTTGATTTCCTTGCTATCTGCTTATTTTCTCAATTGTGTTATCTATGCTTGGTCGGCCGATGATGCCTACCAGTACTGTTGATTGTGCTGACCAGCACTTGCTGTATTCTTTTATGAATGCAGAGTATCAGGTCGGATCTACCTCTCTGACTCGTGGCTGATTGACTCCTCGGCTTCTACTTGAGTTTTCCGGCGAGTACGGCGTCCGCTGACCTCGAAGACTCTTCTACTGCTTATGTCTTACTTTTCATTCAAGACATGATTTGAGACTATTTATGTATTTATTATTCAGACCTTAGTATTCCGATTAGATGCTCTTGTCGACCGGACAATCTTTTGGTGGATTCGATTTCCTCACTTATCTATTTAATATTATAATGTGAGACTTACGTCATTTTACTTCTTGTATTATTATTTTATTAATTTGTGAATGGTGAACTAAGAGTTCTCCTACCGAGGTGGGAAATGTAGGTGCCCTCACGACTTAGTGAAATCGGGTCGTGACACCTCAATAGGACGATTCTTCCACTGGGCCTTAACTGATGCGATTTCTTTCGACCTCAACTTACGCACATCTTATCTAATATAGCAACAGGTTCTTCTTCATAGGACAAATTCTCGTCCAACAAAACCAAGTCCCAACGAATGATATAGGACCTATCACCATGATACTTTTTCAACATAGAAACATGAAACACCGGATGAACACCGGACAACCCTGGAGGTAAAGCTAACTCATATGCTACCTCCCCCACACAATTGAGAATCTCAAACGGGCCAATAAATCTAGGACTAAGCTTAACTTTCTTTCCAAATCTCATCACACCCTTCATAGGTGAGATTTTCAACAACATTTTTTCCCCAACCATAAACTCAATATCCCTGACCTTTCGATCCGCATCCTCCTTCTGCCTACTCTGAGCTGCTTAGAGCTTTTCTTGAATCACCTAGACTTTATCTAGAGACTCTCTCAACAAATCAGTTCCCCAAGGTCTTACCTCAAATATATCAAATCACCCAATAGGTGATCGACACTTCCTCCTATAAATTGCCTCAAATGGAGCCATACCAATACTCGAATGATAGCTATTATTATAAGCGAACTCCACCAATGGTAAAAACTGGTCCCAATGACACCAAAATCAATCACACATGCTCAAAGCATGTCCTCAAGGACCTGAATAGTCCGCTCGGACTGACCGTCTGTCTGAGGGTGGAAAGTTGTGTTAAGATCTAATCGAGTACCCAATTCAGATTGCAAGGTCTTTAAAAAATACTATGTAAACTAAGGACCCTGTCAAAGATCATGGAAATTGGAACCCCATGCAGTCTAACAATCTCACAAATGTATATCTTGGCTAACTTCTCTGCATTATAAGTAAGTTGGACCGTAATAAAATATGCAGACTTAGTCAACCGATCAACAATGACCCAGATCGAATCAAACCTACCCAAGGTCTTTGGAAGACCCACCACAAACTCCAAGGCTATCCTCTCCCACTTCCATTCAGGAATGGGCATCCTCTGAAGAGTACCACTAGGTCTTCGGTGCTCATACTTAACCTGCTAACAATTTAAACACTTGGAAACATAATCAGCTATATCACGCTTCATCTTAGCCCACCAGTAATGTTGCCAAAGATCACGGTATATCTTGGTAGCACCAGGATGAATAGAATACCTAGAACTGTGGGACTCCTCTAAAATCGTCCAAATCAAGTTATCAACTCGAGGAACGTACACGCGCCCCATAATTCTCAATACGCCATTTTCATATAGAGCCTCTCGTGGGAATCAATAATGAACTCATAGGCATCCTCCGCCTCAATACCATAGAACTCTAGAGGCTTTATCTTAGTGAAACTGCAAAACAAATCATGCTCATTACCTGTCATCGCTGGTCCTCCCACTGGCCTAGGAAATAACTCAGGTCCTGGGGCCTCATCCAAATATGGAGCCACAGCTATGGCATGTTGTGCCCCTGGCGCTTGAACTGGAGCCTGAGTCGAACTACCCTTCTCGCACCCTGATTACCGATTGTTTCTGGTAACACATCTGCCTCTGCTAAACTATTCAACAGGATCAGCACTCAGACCATAACATCTTACGGCACTGGGCTAGCAATAATATTTGGCTGAGCTGGTGCTACTGCAAACTCTGCCACCTTATCTGGAATTATCTGAGGCTCAAGGCACCCGCCGCGCGTCGACCGTACGCATGAGCCCCACCCCTACCGGTGTCGCTACTACCACCGCTCTACCACGACCAGTATCCGGCCCGGCCTCTTCCATGAACTGCGGCCTAACCTCTCCCGCGAGCGGCGGCCCCAGCGGCTGGCGCAGGTACCTCATTAGCTACGGCTACTGCACCAGTCCTCACCATCTGTGAGAGAATAGAAAGAAAATTAAGATACCAATTTGAATCACCCAGATACCAATTGGAATCAAGTAGCACGAAAGAAAGAAATTAAAGTTTCCTAGTGTCCTATAGCCTCCTGAAGATAAGTACAAATGTTTCCATACCAATCCGCAGGACTCTACTAGATATGTCCTTGTATGATGAGATCAGCGAACCTAAAGCTCTGATACCAACTTTGTCACATCCCAAACAGACATGAGTGGCACCCACCCTAGTCCTATAGTGGGCGAACCATTCCATTAACCCATTATCAAGCAAATTTCAATTACTTAAATCAATTACAAAACATTACTTACAAGTAAATGATAAAAATCTACCAATAATATAAATAAATAACAAGTGTGGAAACCTAGCTATTACATCCACAAATCTGAAAGTCATCGTACAAGGACTCTAACCAATAATGTCTAAAGAGAAGAGATAACTCTGTAAAATAAACATAATATCAGGGATAAAAATAGACATCTGAAATAAAGAAAGATCTTCAGGAGGCATGGCACGGATAGGATCTCACCCTCTAATCTTGGTAATGAATAACCTCAACAAGATGCGAGGTCTGGAAGAAGTCTCTGGCTCAAAATCTGCACTCAAAAAAAGTGCAGCAAGTGTAGGTCAGTACAAACAACACGTACTAGTAGGTATCATAGGCCGACTAAGATTAGTATCATGCATACACACATAAAATAAATGGAATGGGCAGACAGGCACAACAAAAATGAAACTACAATAAATATCCTCGTACAGTCCTCACTCAGAAATCAGTCACCAATCATCAACAAGGAACTCCACTAGACAAGCCAAATGTAATGCAATAAATGATAAAAATCTCCACCACTGTACACACATACTAAATGGTAATGTTTTTCCCAAATAGAAATGACCTGCAGGGGACCCCATGGTATCGATGTACCACTTGTTCCGGAACAAACCTCAGACCATGAGCTCATAATTAGGCTACATCGTCACCCCTATCAAATGTGCCTTAAGAGATGTACATGTCCTATCCCAATCATCATCAATAAATGCCTCATAATCACAATACAAGAATAACTCAAGAATACGTACCAAGTCAACACCAATGAAGCATAATCAAATAACACAAGTCACAATAAGACTCACAGATAATCTGTTCAATGATAATATAATAGTTAGCTATCACAATTCGTCTCTAAAGGGTATGTATGAACGCCTCCCTTTCAATGGTCTCAAGAATACAATTCACGTTTATCAATCTCAACAATGAAGAATCACTTCACACAATTTAATCATATAAATAACAACGATCACCCAAACTCCATGTTCGAAGACCTAGACATGCATTTTACCATAAATTCGATGACATATGCAATCAACTGATCAAAGTCTAACTCAAGTAAATCATAACCTATCTCAAGCAGATTTGAGCAATAGAATCAGTTTGCAACAGCCTTTCCCTTTTGCAATGCCTCAGAACGTTCAAAGTCGAGAAATTATAATGCTAAGTAATGGAGTATTAACTCAATAATAATAATTTGGGGAAGACAACCCCTCCACTTCTACTCTTAATCAATGGTTCACTTTCCTTAGGAACATATTCATCCTAATTCTAGTTTCAATAATCATATAAACTCTTTTTATGGGTTATATAATCAATTCAATCCTACAAATCTAATTTTAGCCAAAGTTCTCATTTTTGTTGGAACCCTAGGTCTCAATAAGCAATTTCTATCATTGAATATCCAGTTCTCATCCTAGAAAGTGATAATCTCTACTCTTAGATGATTAAATAACAATAAACAGCAATAAACAATAGCCCATTAGTATTCTAGGGTTTTCTTTAGTGTTTGTGTTCTACCCTTCAATTCCTATTAAGGGTCTTTTGATTGAAAGAAGAATCTAAAATGAACATTAAGCGAAGAAAGTTAGTGATTAAGGCTTAACTTTGATGGAGAATAGCGCCCTAGCCTTAGAAACTCGCCTCTATGCTCTTGGAAACTGTTTTGGGGATTATGAAAAGTTTGGGCATGAAATAACTACTTAAACTCGTCATTAAACTTAAGTGATATTCGTTGCAGCGACCAAAGTCTTGCTGCAATGTACTCGTTGCAGCGAACAGGGTCTTCGCTGCAACGAACCCTGGAGAATACCTTTGATGGAGAATAGTGTCCTAGCCTAAGAAACTCGCCACTACGCTCTTGGAAACTGTTTTTGGGATAATGATAAGTGTGGGCACAAAATAACAACTTAAACTCATCATTAGACTTAAGTAGTCTTCGTTGTAGCGACCAAAGTCTCGCTGTAACTAACTCGTTCTAGCGAACGGGGTCTTCACTGCAACGAACCCTAGGATTTTCCCACCCTTTGTTGCGTGCCGAACCCGGTCTTCGCTGCAACGAGACGTTATGAACCAGTGAGCATGGAAATTCCAACATTTTTATACTTAGTCTCTCAAAATCATTCTAAGGCCCTATGAACGCAAGATAACAAACAAACCAAGTCAAAACACATCACAGAGTCACTTACAAGTCACAATACACAACATACAACACAATCAAATTATTTAGGTCCGCTCATTTCTAGCCTTAGGAAAGTACTAGCAAGGATAGAATGGTCAAAGCACGCATAACGACCAAGTGGTTCATTACAGTATCAGTAATGGCTAATCATCCTTTGGACTAGCACAGCTTGCCCATACCAGCCCAAACAAAAACAAATACATGTCTTGGCATATTAACCGAATCATCAATTATGGCTTATAGCCGAATTAACTTCTCAAGTCACCTTCTCAAAATAAAGGTATTTCAAGTCATAATCAATTTTGAAATTGATGACCAAACCATTCATTCAAATTCAAGATAAACTTGATGACACCTTTAGAAAAATAAGTTTAATCATTCACATCAGGGAAAAACATGTTCATCACTATAGCATAATTCGTATAACGTTCGATGCGGCCAAGACCCTACACGCGCATGACCTTGTTTAATTGTCATCTTTTAGTTTGAAAACAAATTCAACAAAGAACAACCACTAAACTAGGGTTTTAAACTTGTACAAACAACCAAAGTAGTATTCTGAACCATCAATCATGCTTTCACAACATAAACGTACTTCAAATAAGATTTCAAAATGTAGACATACATAAGAAAACATTTTCAAAAGTATACATACCTCAATTTCCCACTAAAAGCTAGTAAATGGGTTTTTCAGAGGTTCAAGAATCACTCTACTATCGATTAGAATGATAATGATTAGAACTTCAATGTAATTCCACTCATCTCCCCCTTCTTTTTTTTTTTTTGAAAAACTAAGGTTTTTAAGTCAATATTCATGTTCTTTCTTTCATATGATTCACCCATGGATTCTAAGCACTCGCAATAGCCCACACTAGTCTCAATCCATTTAATAAACACCATTAGAGGTCAAAGATATTACCTTTAGAGTCTAACACATCGGGACACAGCCCAGAAACTCAAACAATAAACTGGATAGATAGGGTGTCCCACAAACAAGAGTATGGGATCACTAACAAGTCTGGAAAGCATCAAGTTCTCCTACTCCGTATGCCTATCACGAACCTGCTCTTTTTGTTACCTAACATACCATAAAAAAAACAATGATATGCTTGAGTACTGGCTACTCAGCGAGTGTCTCCGGAACAATAATTAATAGAAAAATATATAAGTAATAAGTGTAATTGAAAACAATATTGAGAAACAGTTCAAAACAAATGATAACATCTCACGAGCATACATCATAATTCAATGATGGAGAAATAATCACTGTGAATCATAAGTTATTTTTCCTATCTTAAGTTCTTTCAGAAATAATTCGAAATCCAAAGATAGAGTAAGCCAATAACCTTAGTAAAATCACCTGTGAAAGCCAACTACACGAAAATTGTTACACCTTGGAAATTTTTCATTAACGTACAGTGAATAGACTAACGAAGGGCACGACGTATACAATGTTTTGATAAGTAAGAAATAGCATTTGATGATCCTAATCGAAATTTTAAAGACATTCGAAGTAAGAGAGGAAAGTGTGCCAAGAAAGACAAGGTATACGTTATGTATCGGAAGAGATTTACGAGTAACAAGTTAATGATGGCTTAATGATGTTTTGGAGAAGAGTGATAATATCCCTTAGATTGGTATTGAGGTGTTAAACAAGTGTCAAGAAGGTTCCATAAGGATTGGAGGTCAAACGAGTCCACGAGAACGAACTTCGGAAAGCTAGGCATTATACGGCCAAACATACGGGCCGTATGTTCAACCATATGTTTTGCCCAGAATGAGGGTCTTCACTGGACCAAACATACGGTCCAGAGATACGGTCAGTACAAAATATACGGACCGTATGTTGATCCGTATGTTCGCGTCGGGTCTGATTTAAAAAATGATATAAGGACCCTCTCTCTCATTTAATTCATTTCATTTCTCCTCTCCACACTTCAAGAACACTCTAGAATCCTCTCGACTCTTCATCCACAAGAACCCAAGAGAAATCTATGATCAACTTTATCAAACCAACAAAATCAAGTGTATGAAACACATTAAAGTTCATCCAAGGCAAGGAATTCCAATGGAAGTGATATAGGGTTTTGGTGCAAGAAGAGTATTTCCACTCAAGGTTTATTCTTCCATTATCTAAGGTGAGTTTTATGGTATTTTCATGTTGTTTGAGATATTGAAAAGTTGAAACACTTGGATTTTAGAAGGAAATGGGTCATGAATGTAAGAAAAGTGACATATTGAGTAGTAGTTTGGAATGAGTCATGAATATTGATATGTTGTGATTGTAAGTATGTTATGAATGACCTTTAGAACATGGGATAAGTATTATATTTGAGAAAACGCAATAGTGAACTATGACCATGATTATGGAGAAGTTGAAGTGAAATTAAGAAATATGGATAATGTAGATGAATGATGATTGTTGCTTATAATATTGTGAACGTTGTTATGGATGTTTGGGAGTTGATATGAAATATGAGGAAAGTTGTATAAACAAAGGAAATGCTGCCCAATTTTCTCTAGCATTAGTAAGCACGTTCATGTAATCGATTAGCTAATGTTAATGTGAATTCTCTTGAAGGTAGAAACGTGGGCATCGAAGGAGAATGAGCAAGCGATAAAATAGTTAACGAAAAACGTATGTGAGGCTAGTCCCTTCTTTCTAAGGCATGAATCTTATGGCATGATTTTCCCTTCTTCTCCTTGAATTTCCTACATTCCGGAGAAACTAAGAGTCTATGTTCATGAATAGCCATATGAGCTAAGAGATACATTATGAGCACGATAATGATGATGATGAGCTTAAGTCTAAAGATTCGAGAGTTCATGATATGATGTTTCTACAAAGCTAATGATGTTGTTTATTGTATATACTCACCTTATATGTTAATTCCTTCAAGGTGAGGCAGAATGCTTATAAATGCTCCATAATGGAATCGGGGGTTTACTACCTTATGTCACCCCGATAAAGTATAATTGTCTTTGAGTTTCTATGCATGCATTATGATGAGTATATGATGATGATGTTACATTTGCCTATATGGCTGGAGTAGACACCGCTAAGGCGGGGGCCGTATACACCGTGTCTAGATGGTACGTGCACACCACTAGTGGGCGGCATGAGATGGTACCCACGCGAGGCCCGGACGCGGGCTAATGATTATCACACCGTACCTATAAGGTCGGGCGCCTTATACATATATGCATACGATATGATGATGATTGTGAAGTAAGCGCATGCATTGTTTCTTTTATAATTGTGTCGCGATTCTGTGTTGCTCCTTATTTGATGCTCCCTTATTCCATTGAAGTATTATTATTGTTTATGCCTTACATACTCAGAGACAATGTTCGTACCGACGTCTCCGTTTTTGGACGCTCGTGTTCATGCCTGGTAGTACAAATGGAGGTGATCCGTACTCGTAGGAGCTATTATCGACTTGAGAGCACTCTGTTGTTCCGGAGGTGCCATTGATTTATTCTTTTGTGTATATATATGCTTTGGGCATGACGGGGTCCTGTCCCCTCCATATGTCTAGTACTCTAGTAGAGTCTCGTAGATGCGTAATTGTGGGTATTATAGTCTCACGGTTTCTCCTCATATGTATATGCACTATTTTGATTTTGATAGCCGAAGGGCTTATGTATATAAAGTAAATATGTTTCACATGAAAAATGGCTTTCCCATGAATTGAGTATAAGATTAATGAATGAATGCTTGATGTGTATGATTGGTAATGGTATGAGAGGTGCTCGATAGTTAGCCCCGGGTACCCGTCATGGCCCGTAGTCGGGTCGTGACAAATTGGTATCGAACGAGTTTCCGGTACCCTAGGAAGTTGTCTACGAGCCATGTCTAGTAGCAGTCTTGTTTATGGTGTCGCGCGCCATGCTAATAAACGAGGCTACAGGCATTTAGGAAAAATGACCATCTTTCATCTTAAGAGATCGTGCGATAGTAGCCGTGTTATAAGATTCCTCCCTAATAGTGTGTTATGATTTGTAAACGCGCCAAAGGGAAAAGCTACCGCCCGCAAAGGCAAGGTTACGATGAAAAGCGCGGGTAGAAAGAGAGCTACCAATGAATGTAGAAGAGGGTGAATCACATAATGAGGCTCCATCTAATGCCTCTCCTCTACTCGCCTATTATAGAAGAACAAGAAGCGAGCTTCGTATCCGACTCCCATGCCTCCAATTCCTCCACCGGCCACTTCGGGTCAACAAGTGACCGAGGCTATTCACTTATTGCCGCAGTTAGTTGCCGCCCAAGCACAGCGGCAGAGTTCGAGTTCAGAAGACAAGGCAGTTAGTACTAGAGCCCGTGATTTTATGAGTTTGAATCATCCGGAATTTTTCGAGTCAAAGCCGGATGAAGACCCGCAAAGTTTTATTGATGAAATATTGAGAACGTTGAGGATTATTCATGCCTTAGAAACTGAATCTGTGGAGTTGGCATCTTATAGACTCCGGGATGTGGCGGTTTTATGGTACAATAATTAGATATCATCAAGAAAAGAGAACGCGCCTCCTCCGGTTTGGCAAGAATTTGTAGATGCCTTCATCCGCCACTATTTGCCACCCGAGGTCCGCCGAGCTAGAGCGGATAGGTTCTTAAATCTAAATCAAGAAAACATGAGTGCCCGGGAATATAGCCTTCAGTTTAATTCATTGGCTAGATATGCCCCGACTATGGTGGCCGACATGGGGGATAGAGTGCACAGATTCGTGAGTGGATTAGGGCCACATTTATTTAAGGATTGTTTGACGGCTTCGTTGCAAGATAGGATGGATATTTCCCGCATTCAATCCCATGTCCAGAATTTAGAAGGACAACAGCATCCACAAAGGGGTGATCGTGATATTGATAGAGGGCAAAGCATGAGAGCCAGATCTATGGGGGCAAGTAGTGATTATCGAGGGGGATCAAGGCAGTCACATTCTAGATACTCGCCGCGGTCGGCGACTAGTGCACCTCAACGATTTACTGCAGGAGATTTGATCGCTCCTTTCATTCGGACGGGTCGAGTTCGAGGGCCCCTGTGTTCTCGATTTCGGGGAGATTATAGCCGGAGAGACCCCCCACTGCCGCGATGCGGCCCAGGTGCAGTACATTACATTCCGGACAGTGTCGCCAAGGTTCAGATGCTTGCTATGCCTATGGCCAGGTCGGGCACATAATGTGAGATTGCCCGTCGATGAGTGGTAGAGTTGGGGTTCGACCACCGGATCGTTGGCCGGTTCTTCTTCGCCGTGCCGAGCGTACTCCCGCATTCCGGTAGGCCAAGGCAGGCCGAGGTGGGAGCATCTACTTCTGGTGCCACTCGGCCCCGTATGTATGCTTTAGGCCGGGACGACGGGATCTTGAGTCCTCTGGGATGGTTGGTTACAGTACATTATCCATATTTTTCTATGATTTGTATGCATTGATAGATCCAAGTTCTACCCTATCTTATATTACTCCATATGTTGCTGGTCGTATTGAGGTGAAACCCGAGCCAATTAAACCTTTTGAAGTATCTACTCTGGTTGGTGATCCCCTGATAGCTAGACAAGTGTACAAAAATTGTGTAATTGTGGTATGCGACCGCCAGACTAAAGCTGATTTAGTGAAGCTAGAAATGTTAGATTTCGATGTGATTATGGGTATGGATTGGTTGGCCTCATGTTATGCTAATGTTGATTGCCGAATGAAAGTAGTTCGATTAGAATTTTCGGGAGAGCCCGTGCTTAAATAAAAGGGTAATACAGCATCTCCAAGGGGTAGGTTTATTTCCTACCGTAAGGCAAGAAAGATGATAGCTAAGGGCTATATTTATCACTTAGTCCGAGTTCATGACACCGAAGCAAAGTTGCCAACTTTCCAATCCGTTCCGATAGTGAATGAATTTCCGGATGTATTTCCAGATGAACTTCCAGGCCTTCCTCCGGAAAGAGAAATTGATTTCGCTATTAATGTATTGACGGACACCAAGCCTATTTCTATTCCTCCCTACCGAATGGCTCTGGCAGAATTGAAAGAGTTAAAGGCACAGTTGAAAGATTTGCTTGAGAAGGGGTTTATTAGACTCAGTTCATCACCGTGGGGAGCACCTGTCCTATTTGTAAGAAAGAAAGATGGCTCCCTATGAATGTGCATTGATTATAGGCAGTTGAATAAGGTGACGATAAAGAACAAATATCCCCTTCTGAGAATTGATGATTTATTTGTTTAACTACAAGGTGCCAAGTGGTTTTCCAAGATAGACTTGAGGTCAGGTTATCATCAAGTGAGAGTTAAAGAAGAAGATATTCCCAAAACAGCTTTTAGAACGAGATATGGCCATTATGAATTTCGGGTGATGTCATTCGGGTTAACTAATGCCCCTACAGTTGTTCATAAATTTGATGAATAATGTATTCGTGCCTCTCTGGATTTATTCGTAATAGTATTCATTGACGATATGCGGGTATATCGTACGTAATCGAACATGCAGACCATTTACGTATTGTTCTTGGAATTCTTCGAACTCGAGAATTGTATGCAAAATTTTCAAAGTGCGAGTTTTGGTCAATTCCGTGGACATTTTTGGGTCGTGTTATTTCGTATGATGGCATTCGAGTTGATACTCGAAAATTAACGCCGTGAAGACTTGGCCAAGGCCTACGATGCCTACGAAGTCCGTAGTTTTCGGGATTGGCAGTTACTATAGAACGCTCGTAGAGGGATTTTCATCTATTTCAGCCCCATTGACGAAGCTAACCAAGAAGTCAGCTAAATTTCAGTGGAATGATGCTTGTGAACGCAGCTTTCAAGAGTTGAAGGACATATTAACCTCAGCTCCAGTTTTAACACGCCCAGAAAGGCCAGATAGTTATGTTGTATATTGTGATACTTCCGGTGTTGGGTTAGGATGTGTGTTAATGCAGCATGGTAAAGTCATCGCTTATGCTTCGAGACAAGTGTTTGCGGAAACATGAAAAGAACTACCCAACTCATGATCTCGAATTGGTCAAGTTATATATGCATTAAAGATGTGGAGACATTACTTGTATGGTGTGCATGTTGATATCTATACGGACTACGCGTAGTCTTCAATACATTTTCAAATAGAAGAGTTGAATCTGCGTAGGCGGTGGTTATAATCATTGAAAGATTATGATGTGAATATTTTCTACCACCCGGAAAGGCAAAATTGCAGGCCGACGCGCTTAGCCGCCGATCGATGGGCAGCCTATGTGGAGTTCCTCTGGAGAAGAAAGGATTGATTCATGAGCTCCACCAACTAGCTAATCTTGGAGTACGTCTAGTTGATTCAGGTAGTGCAGGAATTGGTATCAATAATCCCACAGTTTCGTCCTTGAATATAGAAGTGAAAGAGCGTCAATATGAAGATCCTCAATTGAGCCATTATAGAGACACATTTCATGAAAAAGAGAAGTCTTTATTTGAAACTTCTATGGATGGAATTCTTACATACCAAGGTAGGCTATGTGTTCCGAATGTTGCAGAATTACGTCGCCGAATTCTAGAAGAAGCTCATTATTCTCGGCATTCTATTCATCCAGGAACGACAAAGATGTACCATGATCTTAAGTTAAATTATTGGTGGGATGGAATGAAGAAAGACATAGCAGAATTTGTAGCTCAATGTCCAAATTACCAGCAAGTGAAAATCGAACATCAAAAGCCAGGAGGATTATTACAAGTAATGGAGATTCCTATTTGGAAATGGGAAGTGATCAACATGGATTTTATTGTGGGGTTACCCCGCTCCTGAGGTAAATATGATTCCATATGGATGATCGTGGACAGACTCACGAAAGCAGCTCATTTTTTTCCAGTCAGAACCACATACTCAGCAGAAGATTATGCAAAATTGTATCTCAAGGAGATTTTGAGGCTTCATGGTGTTCCGATATCCATTATTACAGACAGAGGGGCACAATTTACAGCTAAGTTCTGAAAATCTTTCCAAGAAGGCTTAGGTACTCAAGTAAGCTTAGCACAGCATTTCATCCACAGACTGATGGGCAAGCCGAGCGTACCATTCAGACCTTGGAAGATATGCTACGAGCATGTGTTCTAGATTTTGGTGGTAGTTGGGATGACCACTTACCTCTAATTGAGTTTGCATACAACAATAGCTACCATTCTAGTATTCGAATGGCTCCGTATGAAGCTTTATATGGAAGGAAGTGTAGGTCTCCAATTGGATGGTTTGAAATATGAGAAGTACAACTAATAGGCCCTGAGTTGATTCAACAAGCAGTAGAAAAAGTCAAGGTGATCCGAGATCGATTATTGACAGCCCAAAGTCACCAAAAATCTTATGTGGACAACCGCCGGCGAGACTTAGAATTTCAAGTTAGTGACTGGGTATTTTTGAAGGTGTCGCCAATGAAGGGTGTGATGAAATTTGACAAGAAAGGAAAATTGAGTCCTCGATACATTGGGCCCTATAAGATTATCCGCAAGGTGGGACAAGTACCTTATGAATTGGACTTGCCTCTAGAATTTGAATCAGTCCATATCCAGTTTTCCATGTCTCAATGCTCTGCAAGTGTGTTGGAGATCCTACGAGGATTGTTCCAGTAGATGATGTTCAAGTGACAGAAAATCTAGTCTATGAAGAAGTGCCCATTGCCATATTAGACAGGTAAGTACGGAGACTTCGAAATAAGGAAGTAGCTTCAGTTAAAGTCTTGTGGTGAAATAACAACCGAGAAGAAATGACTTGGGAGGCGGAAGAGAAGATGAAATCCACATACCCGCACTTATTTCCTTCCCTCCGAAGAGATCCATGAGACATCGAGATTATGAGGTATGTATGCTTTCTTTCTATGCATATAGGCCGTGTGTGGCCAACTTATATTGCTATTGTGTTGTAGCCCTGTGAGGCAATGTTATTGTGGGCTGTTGTGACAGGATGGTAGTGCCATATTACAGGGGAAACTCTAGCGAAATTTTCATAGAATTCCCGAGTGTTTAACATTCGAGGATGAAGGTTCCAAAAATGGGAAGAAAGTTACACCTTGAAAATTTCCTGTTAACGTACAGTGAATAAAATAACGAAGGGCACGATGTATACAATGTTTTGATAAGTAAGAAATAGCATTTGATGATCCTAATCGAAATTTTAAAGACATTCGAAGTAAGAGAGGAAAGTGTGCCAAGAAAAATAAGGTATACGTTATGTACCGAAAGAGATTTACGAGTAACAAGTTAATGATGGCTTAATGATATTTTGGAGAAGAGTGATAATGTCCCTTAGATTGGTATTGAGGTGTTAAACAAGTGTCAAGAAGGTTCCATAAGGATTGGAGGTCAAACGAGTCGACGAGAACGAACTTCAAAAAGCTGGGCATTATACGGCCAAACATACTGGCCATATGTTCAATCGTATGTTTTACCCAGAATGAGGGTCTTCACTGGACAAAACATACGGTCCATAGATACGGTCAGTACAAAATATACGGACCGTATGTTGATCCATATGTTCGCGTCGGGTCTGATTTAAAAAATGATATAAGGACCCTCTCTCTCATTTAATTCATTTCATTTCTCCTCTCCACACTTCAAGAACACTCTAGAATCCTCTCGACTATTCATCCACAAGAACCCAAGAGAAATCTATGATCAACTTCATCAAACCAACAAAATCAAGTGTATGAAACACATTAAAGTTCATCCAAGCCAAGGAATTCCAATGGAAGTGAACTAGGGTTTTGGTGTAAGAAGAGTATTTCCACTCAAGGATTATTATTCCATTATCTAAGGTGAGTTTTATGGTATTTTCATGTTGTTTGAGGTATTGAAAAGTTGAAACACTTGGATTGTAGAAGGAAATAGGAAATGGGTCATGAATGTAAGAATAGTGACATATTGAGTAGTAGTTTGGAATGAGTCATGAATATTGATATATTGTGATTGTAAGTATGTTATGAATGACCTTTAGAACATGGGATAAGTATTATATGTGAGAAAACGCAATAGTGAACTATGACCATGATTATGGAGAAGTTGAAGTGAAATTAAGATATATGGATAATGTAGATGAATGATGATTGTTGCTTATAATATTGTGAACGTTGTTATGGATGTTTGGGAGTTGATATGTAATATGAGGAAAGTTGTATAAACAAAGGAAATGCTACCCAATTTTCTCTAGCATTAGTAAGCACGTTCATGTAATCGATTAGCTAATGTTAATGCGAATTATCTTGAAGGTAGAAACGTGGGCATCGAAGGAGAACGAGCAAGCGATAGAATAGTTAACGAAAAAGGTATGTGAGGCTAGTCCCTTCTTTCTAAGGCATGAATCTTATGGCATGGTTTTCCCTTCTTCTCCTTGAATTTCCTACATTCCGGAGAAACTAAGAGTCTATGTTCATGAATAGCCATATGAGCTAAGAGATACATTATGAGCACGATAATGATGATGATGAGCTTATGTCTAAAGATTCTAGAGTTCATGATATGATGTTTCTACAAAGATAATGATGTTGTTTATTGTATACACTCACCTTATATGTTAATTCCTTCAAGGTGAGGCAGAATGCTTATAAATGCTCCATAATGGAATCGGGGGTTTACGACCTTATGTTACCCCGATAAAGTATAATTGCCTTTGAGTTTCTATGCATGCATTATGATGAGTATATGATGATGATGTTACACCATGCCTATATGGCCGGGTAGACACCGCTAAGGCGGGCAGCGTATACACCATGTCTAGATGGCATGGGCAGACACCACTAGTGGGCGGCATGAGATGGTACCCGACGCGGGAGGCCTGGACGCAGGCTAATGATTATCACACCGTACCTATAAGGTCGGGCGTACTTATACATATATGCTTACATGATATGATGATGATTGTGAAGTAAGCGTAATGCATTGTTTCTTTTATAATTGACAGTCAGTTACAGGTTGCTCCTTATTTGATGCTCCCTTATTCCATTGAAGTATTATTATTGTTTATGCCTTACATACTTAGTACAATGTTTGTACTGACGTCCGTTTTCTTTAGACACTGTGTTCATGCCCACAGGTAGACAGGGAGGTGATCCGGCACTCGCAGGAGCTATTAGCGACTTGAGAGTACTCCATTGTTCCGGAGGTGCCATTGATTTATTCTTTTGTGTATATATATGCTTTGGGCATGACGGGGTCATGTCCCGTCCATATGTCTAGTACTCTAGTAGAGGCTCGTATATGCGTAGTTGTGGGTATTATGGTCTCACGATTTCTCCTCATATGTATATGCACTATTTTGATTTTGATAGCCGAAGGGCTTATGTATATCAAGTAAATATGTTTCACGTGAAAAATGGCTTTCCCATGAATTGAGTATAAGATTAATGAATGAATGCTTGATATGTATGATGGGTAATGGTATGAGCGGTGCTCGGTGGTTAGCCCCGGGTACCCGTCATGGCCCGTAGTCGGGTCGTGACAAAAATATATCAATTTCAATTTAGCGTATCGTTTATCACATTAAGTCTTCTCATTCATGAACTCAATATCATCAACAAACCATTAGCAGAAAACCAAAGTATAACACATGCCAATACAGGCCCACATTAATATAACAAAGGGATAACCACTTAGGGTTTCATAAATGGCATAGAAGCACCACATTGAAGCTATAAACTCATGACGACTACCCTTTCTTCCAAATATCTAGGCAAAGACCACACCAAGGCTACGAACCCTCGATGACCACTCTTCCTCCCAAATGGCTAGGCATAAAGCACACCGGGGCTAACAACCCTCGATGGACACTCTTCCTCCCGAATGGCTAGGAAAACCCCACTAGGTTCCATAGTGACTATCCTTCCTCCCGAGTAGCTAGACCAAACTCAAACAACAGAAATCATGGCATATTAGCTGAATCTCAAATCATGGCATGGAAGTCGAATCACAAGTCATAGTATGATAGCCAAATTTGTAATTATCAATTGTGTTCATCATCCCGTTTATAGGGTAGATCAAGTCATTAATCGATTTAGAAACATGTTCAATCATTAATTAACTTTCAACTCACCAAAACCTGTTCACAGGGAAAAACATATTAAAGACCGAAGTTTTTAGAAAATAAGTTCAATCACCCCATAATAGGGGAAAATAATATTTAAAGATTATCACTTTAGAAATCAATGTGATCATCCCATAGGAGGGGCAAAATAGTTTGAATAATATCTCTTTCAAAATCAAGTTAAGTCATCCCTCATAAGGGGGTAAAGCATGTTCAGAGTTCAAAGCTTTATAATTTAGTTCAATCATCCTTTGATAGGGGAAATCACGTATACATAGATATAGTATAATACACATAAGGTTTAATGCGGGCCTGTCCCTCACGTACACAAACCTTGCAAAAAAAATCGTTCTTAAATATTGAAAAGTATGTTCGAAAAAAAACATAACTCAATTCCTGCTATAACACTACCAAATGCGTTTTTCCAAGGTGCAACAATCACTCTACAATAATTAATAATGATAAAGTCCATAACTTTATCTAATTTCTAAGAGCTCATACCCTTATCGAAAAACTAGGGCTTTTTGTACCCAAAAACGTGTTCTTGAATTCCACATGAATCACCCACGGATTCATATGTTTCTAATATCTTAAACTAGTATAAATCCTCCCAATAACATCAGTAAAAATCAAATATCATACCTTTAAAAAGTTTCCCAAAGTCTCTTTCAATTTCTCTTTGTTCGGTTTTTGAGAATCTATGGTTTTGAAAGATGAACTAGTGTTAATTTGATGTTATATTGATGTAGTAATGATAAGAATTGATCAAGAACTTACTTAGATGTTTTGGGGGAGCCTTAGGGTTGTTTTTCCTCAAAAATTCGGCCAAAACAAAGTGGGGAAAAGTTAAAATGAAGTTTTAAAATTTTAGGATTTGGAACCAAAAAAAGGGGGACCTCCCTTGTGTAACCCTTGTATCACAAAGGTGTCGCACAAGGCCAAAAATCGGTCTGAAACACGAAAACTCATGCCACCTTTGCGACACAAGGGTGTTGTGACTGCCAATAGTGTTCCGTAAATCGGGCTTAACTACTAGTACAGAGCTCCATTTGAGCTCCACCATATATGGTTGGAAAGGTATTTCAAAGGTATACAACTTTCATGCTTTAAATTTATTCAAATTCGTAACGGATTTCCATTTAAACAGGCTGGAGGGCCTACCAAAAATTTAGTCGATTCTATCGAATCTTACACACACCACTATTCGTGTTGATCTTAAAATAACTATTTTCACCCAAACTCATCCTGATAGAACTTAATATGCCTAGAATGTCACATTAATACTCATTTAACATATTCACACCTAATCCAAATTTATAGTGTTGCATTATCACCCTCTCAGGATCATTCGTCCCCGAATGAGAGTTATGGCCTAAATTTTTTCACTAAACCTCAAGTTTTCAAATTTTCGCTAGAGTTCTTTTGTATTGAAATCTATCCCATTATACGACTCTGTCAATACCCTAAACAATAACCATGTGGTCCTCATAGGAAATCCCACAACTACCACATACAAGCTGAAATATGAAATAAGGAATTCACACCTTTAGTCTACAATTTTGCTAGGATTCGATAACCGGAAGGTTCAAAACATACTTGAATTTAAGGAATAAATGAGGGTATTACATCTTGAGTGCCACGACCCAACCTGAGGGCCATAATGGGCACCTAGAGCTAATCTACCGAGCACCTCTTGACATACATCTCATAATCATATCTAGCTAGACCACAAAGATAACTCATAAATATCATAAACTGTAAGGGCATGAGTCCAAGAGATGAGTGCACATCTATATAATCAACATCAACTATTCCCATATATACAAGCCGACAAGACTGCTAAAAAAATGATATACAAAAATATGAACAGAAAAGGTCATAGAACATCTAACTATACACATCTCTCTACGAGCCTCTACATGGAGTGCATAACATCATAAAGACGGGACAGGACCCTACCATGCCCATATATGTACACAAAAGAATAATACCAGCTGAACCACAACTCCGAAACAAATGGAGCGCTCCTGTACAATCGCTGATGAAACAGCCTTGTCACGACCCAAATCGATGAGCCGTGACGAGTGTCTGATCTCTAGTAACCAAACACCCCTATGCTCATATCTGAATGGCGCTAGATAACAAGGGCCCATAAACAACTCAATTTGAACTGTATTATCTCTAGAAAGGAAGACATCACGAACTTTGTACAATCTGCATATATATATAAGTTGGAAAGAACAATGCAAGCCGACTAGGCCGCCACGAATACTGTACACAAAAGAATAGAAGCCGACAAGGTTACATCATCTGTCCAATACATACAACTGTCTACAGACCTCTACAGGAGTATAAAGTCAGAGAAAGGACGGACGGCCCCGTCATACCCATATGCATATACATCTCAAAAGAATGGCATACCAAAATAGACTGCAGCTCCAAATCAAATAGAGCGCACTGACTACCGCTGGGTAGAGGTCCTACTAAGTTGAACTACATGTCTGTCTACCTGAACCTGCGGGCATGAACGCAGCCCTCCCGAGCAATAGGGGAGTTAGTACGGATAATGTACTGAGTATGTAAAGCATAAGAGTAACATGAAGATAAGAATCACGAACGAAGTTCAAAACTCAAAAGCCAAACGGACTGTCTGAATGCATCTGTATGACTGAGAATCTGAAAGTATCTGCATAAATCTGTATAACTGAAAATGCCTCGGTGGGCGTGTAATATGCATGCTCTTAATGATAATCATGCTCATGTATAAAAATAGGTCATAGTGCTAAGGAACGTTCAGCCCGATCCATTATCTCATATCCCATCAGCCTCTCTGCGACCATCATCATCATCATCATCCTATACATTGCTGCGGAACGTGCAGCCCGATCCATATATCATCATCATGGGGCACCAGCCGATCAGGAGGTAATGCGCATATAACGCCTATCCCTTTCCCCATACCCTATATATATATAATATTCGCGTATATAACGCCTTCTGGTCACGGGTCAAGATGCATATGAATATATGAATGCAATGCATGTATAAACTGAATACATAGAACTCTCAGAGTGACACAAGGTCATACTATCTCCGATGAACATCTTTTGAGCTAACATCATAAATATAAGAAATCTCAAGACCCATGAACAGAAGGAACAATCACAAACGGAGTAATATGGAAGCTCGTTTATTCGCTTGTTGGGTCATATCATAAGATCATGCCAAAAATGAAAGAAAGGTTAACCTTAACATACCTTAATTTCTCCTTAATCACTTAATGTTCTCCTTCCAAGTTTGCAAAGTCTACATTCAAGAGGATTCATAATGAAGTTAAGTCTTGAAAATATGCTTAAGTTCAAACTAGAGGGAATAAGAGCTAATGAAATTTAGGCAGCACTTCCCCTATTTCATCAACTTCCACCATATGGTAAAAAAACTCCCAAACAACAATAACATCATCCATAATATCACAATCAACAAGTTATATTCAAATAATTCCCAAGTTTAGCCAAAATCCCCTTTTTGATTCACCTCATAGTCATCTTCTTCATGACACCATTCATGGCTTCTCCACTTTAATTCTTTTCCTTTCTAAGGGGTACTAAACCTTTACATCAACTCAATAATAAGAATAATATGGAAAACATACCTTATAATCAAGGAAATTCACCTCACTCAACTCCCTCCAAGATCAAGTTCACCACAACTTTGAAAGGAAGCAAGAATAATCACCCTCCTTGGATTACATTTGAGTTTTGATGTTGATTCTCTCCTTGGATGATATGGAAAGGTGTGGGTGATTGGGAACCTTCAAGAACTCTTATAAAACCTCTAAAAATGTAGGGAATTAAGTGTGGAAAGGTGGAAATGAATTTAGGGTCGTTTGGGTTTTAAAAAGGTGGCCAAATCACACCCCGACTTACTTGGCGGAGAGTATGCGACCTTGCACACTGAGTGTGTGGGCGCACACTCTCCCCAACACTTAGGGGTGGTGTTGTACAGTGAGTACACCCAAAATGGGAAGTTGGCATGCAGTGTTCGAGTCAGCACACTCAATGTGCGACCTCATACTTCACCAATTTCCCCGGTTTTGCGAAATCGTGTTCTTTTCGATTCGTTTGACCTCCAATCCTTATGGAACCTTCTAGGCACTTGTCTAGAACTTCATTAACCATCTAAGGGGCCTTATATTTATATCTCACCCTCAAAGTGATGCTAGGCAATGTGTAACTCACATGGTGTGAAAGCTTTCCAAACATGACTCAACCTAAACTTTCTCTGACGAACTTACTTCCATTGCTTCATATAACTCCGAAACCTTACGGTTTACACTTAGCATTATCAAATACCCTTATTAACCTTACAAGGGCCTCATTTCCACTTTAGGTTCACATTAGCATACTCATAATGTGAGCGACACGAAATTTCCAAGGTGTAACATTCCTCCCCCCTTAAGAACATTCGTCCTTGAATGTTGAACTCTTAAAGATTCTATAAAAAATTTGCCAGAGTTTCCCCTATAAATAAACCATTACATCCTGTACACAACAACCCAAAATAATGCCAGACAGGGCTACATACTAAAATGTATAACATACTAAAATATACAACACCATGCGTCACGCGACCAATCACAATGACTATAAATAAAATCAATACTTGGGGAGGATGATGATTCACACTGAGCCACCTGGGACAACGAAAATAAGGACGGGTACTTAGTCTTTATCTCCTCTTCGGCTTGCCAAGTCACCTCTTCAACATTATTATTTCTCCAAAGCACTTTAACAAAAGGCACATCCTTAGTCCGCAATCGGAGAACTTGTCTATCCAATATAGCTATAAGGATCTCCTCGTACGATAACTATTCATTCAATTGAATATCATCTACCGGTACAACTCTCAAAGGATCTCCTATATACTTACGGAGCATGGATACATGAAATACCGGATGCACAAACTCCAACTTAGAAGGTAGCTCCAACTCATATGCTACCTTGCCGACTGTACGAGTAATTCTATATGGCCCAATGTATCGAGGGATCAACTTACCCTTCTTACCAAATCTCATCACTCCCTTCATAGGAAAAACTTTCTGGAAGATCTAATCGCCCACTTCAAACTCTATCTTGCGTCGCCGATTGTCTGCATAGGATTTCTGTTGACTCTGTGCTGCTAATAATCTTTCTTGAATTACTTTTACTTTGTCAATTGCTTGCTGTATCAAATCTGGACCAACTAACTGATTTTCTCCAACATCAAACCATCCTATAGGGGATCTACATCTTCGTCTATACATAAGGAGCCATCTGAATATTGGAATGGTAACTGTTATTGTATGCAAACTCTATAAAAGGCAATTGATCATCCCAGCTACCTCGGAAGTCAATCACACAAGCTCTTAGCATATCTTCAAGTGTCTGTATAGTATGCTCCGCTTGTCCATCTGTCTGTGGGTGAAATGCAGTACTAAGACTCATCTGACTTCCCAATCTATTCTGAAAAGATTTTCAGAAGTTAGCTGTGAACTGCGCTCCTTTATTTGAAATAATAGTTGTAGGAACATCGTGAAATCGCACAATCTCTCTAAGGTAGAGCTTTGCATAATCTTCAGCTAAATAAGTGGTTTTGACAGGTAGGAAATGAGCGGACTTGGTAAGTCTATCAACTATGACCCATATTGAATCATACTTCCGCTGAGTACGGGGTAAACCTGCAATGAAATCCATATTAATTACCTCCCATTTCCATGTCGGAATCTCCATAGCCTGCAATAAACCTCCGGGCTTCTGGTGCTCTATCTTGACTTGCTGACAATTTGGACACTGAGCGACAAACTCCGCTATATCTTTCTTCATGCCATCCCACCAATACACTTCCTTGAGATCATGATACATCTTTGTTGTGCCCGGATGGATAGAATAGCAAGAATAATGGGCTTCCCCCATAACTTGCTGACGGAGGCCTGCAACATTAGGAATGCATAATCTACCTCGATACCTGAGTACTCCATCCCCTGTAATCACAAAGGGTGTCTTTTCTTTCTGAGGAGTTGTATCCCGGTAATGAACTAAAGCAGGATCCTCATACTGACGCTCCTTTATCTCCGCTACCAAAGATAACATCGCTATATCCCGAACTACAACTCTTGTATCACCTGAGTCTATCAACCGGACTCCCAAACTGGCTAGCTGAAAAATATCACGGGCTAGCTCCCTCTTCTCTGGTTGCAAATATGACAGGTTACCCATAGATTTTCGACTAAGAGCGTCGGCTACTACATTGTCCTTCCCAGGATGGTACAGAATATCAACATCAAAATCCTTTAGCAACTCTAGTCATCGCCTCTGACGTCCTTCTGCTTAAAGATGTATTGATGCTCTTATGGTCGGTATAGATATCAACATGGACACCATATAAATAATGCCTCCATTTTTTCAAAGCATGGATCACCGTAGCTAACTCGAGATCATAGGTTGGATAATTCTTCTCATGCTTCTTCAGCTGTCTAAATGCATAAGCAACAACCTTACCGTGCTGCATCAATACACGCCCCTAACCCAATACCTGAAGCATCACAATAAATCACATAGCCATCTGCTCCCTTGGGAAGAGTCAAGACGGGTGCTGAGGTCAACTTGTCTTTTAATATCTGAAAACTTCGCTCACACGCATCCGTCCACTGAAACTTAGCTGATTTCTAAGTCAGCTTAGTCAACGGGCTAAAAGAGAAGAAAATTCTTCTACGAACCTTCTATAATAACCAGCCAAACCCAAGAAACTACGTATCTCCGTTGGTGTTATGGGCCTTGTCCAATTCTTCACAGCTTCAATCTTTTGAGCATCTACTCTAATGCCTTCATCTGAAATAATGTGACCTAAAAAAGCCACAGAGTTCAACCAGAACTCACACTTGGAGAACTTGGCATACAACTCTCTACCCCGAAGAACTCCAAGCACTGCTCGTAGATGTTTTGCATGATCAGCCTCTGACGGTGAATAAACTAGAATATTATCAATAAACACAATCACGAACAAATCTAGGAAGGGCCTAAATACGCGATTCATCAAGTCCATGAACATAGCTGGAGCATTGGTTAACCCGAACGACATAACACGAAACTCATAGTGCCCATATCTAGTTTTAAATGCCATTTTTGGGATGTCTTCCTCCTTCACCCTAACTTGATGATATCTCGATCTCAAGTCTATCTTCGAGAAGTGTTTGGCGCCTTGCAGCTAATAAAATAAGTCATCAATACTCGAAAGGGGATATTTATTCTTCACAGCCACTTTATTCAATTTCCTATAATTAATACATATTCACAAGGAGCCATCCTTCTTTCTAACAAACAACACTGGCACTCCCCACGGTGATGTACTAGGTCTAATAAAGCCCTTCTCAAGTAAATCCTTCAATTGCTCCTTCAGTTCCTTCAACTCTACAAGTGCCATCCTATAAGGAGGAATAGATATTGACTGAGTATCTGGCAATATATCAATAGTAAAATCAATCTTCCTCTCTAGAGGAATGCCTGGGAGCTCATCTAAAAATACTTCTGGGAACTCATTAACCACAGGAACATCGAAAGGTCGGTAACTCTGCTTGTACATCCTGAACATGAACCAGGTGATAAATGTACCCTTTTCTGATCATCTTTCTTGTCTTAAGGTAGGAAAAAAACCTATCCCTCGGTGAAGCAGCATTACCCTTCCACTCAAGGACTGGCTCACCCAGAAACTGGAATCGAACTATCTTCGTTCTGTAATCAACATTAGCATAACAGGAAGCCAACCAATCCATACCCATAATAACATCGAAATCAACCATGTCTAACTCAATCAAATCTTCTAGGGTATGGTGATTACAAACTATCACTACACAACCTCGATATATTCTCTTAGCTATGAGTGGATCACCAACTGGCGTAGACACCTCAAAAGGTTGAATCGACTCTGGGGCTCTATCCCAAACTTGCCAAGAATAAATGGAGTGACATATGATAGGGTAGATCCGGATCAATCGCGTACACACATCATAGGAGAAAATCGATAATATACCCGTGACGACATCGGAGACGACTCCACGATCCTCGTCTATCGCCCAACGCATAAACGCGGTGCTGAGGTCCACTCGAGCTAGACGCACCACTCCTCCCTCTACCACATCCTGCTGGTGCCTGAGAACCTTTCCCTAAAGGGCGTACTACAGAAAAAGAACCAGCTACAGACCCTGTGGGCTGAACCATGCCCCTACTCTCTCTCATCGGACACTGCCGCATCCTATGACCCGGCTAGCTATAAGTATAACAAACATCTGATCCCAGCCGACACTGACCTGCATGTAACTTGCCACACTGGACACATCGCGACAAAAGGGGTCTTATCTGGCCTGACTCCAGTTGATACTGAGAACTCGAAGCTCTGGAACTCTGACTCGCTCCGGAATAAGAAGACCGATCAAATCTCGAACCTAAAAACTGTGGAGGTGCACTCCCTGTTGAATGGAATGGATACTGGGAATACTGCTATCTCTGTCCCTCTCTGAACTCACCCCCGATATCTAAAGATCTAGCCTTTTTACCATAGCCCCGGTCACGCTCATGCTCTGTCCTCCGCTGACGCTTACGGTTCTCCAAATTCTATGCATATGCCTACATACGGCAGATATCCATGCCTAGCTGCAACACGGCTGTCCTACACTCATCTATCAAATGTGGCCCTAGACCCGCCATAAAACGATGAACTCTGTCCTCCATCTCAGCCACCATGGCTGGGGCATATCTAACCAAAGAATCAAAATACACACAATACTCCTGAACACTCATACTGCCCTGCTCAATACGTAAAAACCTATTTGCTCAGGCCCGTCGGATTTCTGATGGTAAATAATAGCGAATAAAAGCATCTGAAAACTCTCGCTAAACAGCTGGAGGGGCATTCTCTCCCCTAGATAGCTCCCATGTCTGATACCACTGTACTGCAAAATCACGAAGCCTATACGAAGCTAACTCCACTGACTTGACCTCATCTGCATGCATAACCTTCAAGATCATCTGCATACCATCAATGAAATCCTGAGGGTCCATATTTTGCTTCAAGCCAGAAAACTCTAGAGGATCTAACTCGAGGAAAGTCTTAACCCTCGAACTACCAGCCCGATCTACCTGATCAATACCAGTTCCCCGCCGCTGAGCCTGAGCGGCAACCAATCTGGTCAATAACTGTACAGCATCCCGTACATCCTGGCCTGGTCCATCTGGCTGAGGAACTAGGGCACTGGGGCAAGTACTGGAGGCAGGGTATGTGAAGTCTGAGACGGGCTCTCACTTTGAATCTCATCCCGAGCCCTATTAGCCTGTCGGGTACAGCTAGTGGCCTCACCAGCCATTCTCTTGCCCTTCTGGGCAACTATAGCTTTCTTGCGAAACATCGCTGAAATCAGAACAAATCATCAGAAGGCAAACTCTTAACACATAGCTCTATCGCACGATCTAAGAGCGAAAAATGACAATTTCCTAAATATCCTGTAGCCCTCTGTTTATAAGTGTGGTGCACAACACACCCATAAATAAGACTCTATGATACACTGTCTGTAGACACCCTAGGACAAAACTGTTCTGATATCACTTCTGTCATAACCCAAACCGATGAGTCGTGACAAGTGCCTGATCTCTAGTGACCAAACACCCCTATGCTCACATCTGAGTAACACTACATAACAAAGGCCCATAAACAACTCAATTTGAACTGTACTGTCTCAAGAAAGGAAGACATCATGAACTCTATACAATTTGCATATATATAAGCTGGAGAGAACAATACAAGCCAACTAGGCCACCACATATACTGTACACAAAAGAATAGAAGCCGATAAGGTTACATCATTTGTCAAATACATGCAACTGTCTACAGACCTCTACTGGAGTATAAAGTTGTAGAAAGGACGGGACAGGGCCCCGTCATACCCATATGCATATACATCTCAAAAGAATGGCATACCAAAATAGACTATAGCTCTGGATCAAATAGAGCGCACTGACCACTGCTGGGTAGAGGTCCTACTAAGCTGGACTACCTATCTGTCTACCTAAACCTGCGGGCATGAACGCAGCACCCCGAGCAATAGGGGAGTGGATAATGTAATGAGTATGTAAAGCATAAGATTAACATGAACATAAGAATCACGAACGGAGTTCAAAATTCAAAAGCCAAACTGACTGTCTGAATTTATTTGTATGACTGAGAATCTGAAAGTATCTGCATAAATCTGTATAACTGACAATGCCTCTGTGGGCATATAATATGCATGCTCTCAATGATAATCATGCTTATGTATAAATATAGTTCATAGTGCTGAGGAACGTTCGGCCCGATCCATTATCTCATATCCCATCGACCTCGCTACAGCCATCATCATCATCATCATCATCCTATACATTGCTGTGGAACATGCAGCCCGATCCATATATCATCGTCATGGGGCACCAGCCGATCACGTGGTAATGCAAATATAGCGCCTATCCTTTTCCCTATACCCTATATACATATAATATTCGCGTATATGGCGCCTTCTGGTCAAGGGTCAATATGCATATGAATATATGAATGCAATGCATGTATAAACTGAATACATAGAACTCTCGGAGCGACACAAGGTCGCACTATCTCCAGTGAACATCTTTTGAGCTAACATCATCAATATAAGAAATCTCAAGACCCATGAACAGAAGGAACAATCATAATATAGGAACATCGAAGACTGAAGTACTCCTAATGCTTCTAAGAGTGGAGTAATATGGAAGCTCGTTTATTCGCTTATTGGGGCATATCATAAGATCATGCCAAAAATGAAAGAAAGCTTAATCTCAACATACCTTAATGTCTCCTTAATCACTTAACGTTATCCTACCAAGTTTGCAAAGTCTACATTCAAGAGGATTCATAATGAAGTTAAGTCTTGAAACTATGCTTAAGTTCAAACTAGAGTGAATAAAAGCTAATGAAATTTGGGCAGCACTTCCCCTATTTCATCAACTTCCACCATATGGTAAAACAACTCCCAAACAACAATAACATCATCCATAATATCACAATCAACAAGTTATATTCAAATAATTCCCAAGTTTAGCCAAAATCCCCTTTTTGATTCACCTCATAGTCATCTTCTTCATGACACCATTCATGGCTTCTCCCCTTTAATTCTTTTCCTTTCTAAGGGCTACTAAACCTTTACATCAACTCAATAATAAGAATAAGATTGAAAACATACCTTATAATCAAGGAAATTCACCTCACTCAACTCCCTCCAAGATCAAGTTCACCACAACTTTGAAGGAAAGCAAGAACAAACACCCTCCTTGGATCACCTTTGAGTTTTGATGTTGATTCTCTCCTTGGATGATATGAAAAGGTGTGGGGTGATTGGGAAACTTCAAGAACTCTTAGGAAGCCTCTAAAAAGTTAGTGAATTAAGTGTGGAAAGGTGGAAATGAATTTGGGGTCGTTTGGGTTTTAAAAAGGTGGCCAAATCACACCCCGATTCACCTGGCGGAAAGTATGCGACCTTGCACACTGAGTGTGCGGTCGCACACTGAGTGTGCGGTCGCACACTCTCCCCACCACTTACGGTGGTGTTGGAAAGTGATTACACCCAAAATGGTCAGTTGGAGTGCAGTGTGCGGGTCAGCACACTCAATGTGCGACCGCACATTCATCCAATTTCCCCGGTTTCGCGAAATCGCGTTCTTTTCGATTCGTTTGACCTCCAATCCTTATGGAACCTTCTAGGCACTTGTCTAGAACTTCATTATCCATCTAAGAGGCCTTATATCTCTCCCTCAAAGTGATGCTAGTCAATGTGTAACTCACATGGTGTGAAAGCTTTCCAAACATGACTCAACCTAAACTTTCTCCGATGAACTTACTTCCATTGCTTCATATAACTCTGAAACCTTAAGGTATACACTTAGTGTCATGCCCCATTTTTAACGGGTTAAAACTAGTTCACAACTTATGACTATGTCTCTTCTGGTGTTGTAAATTTCAGAGTCGCCACCTAATTTTAGGAAAATATTAGGAAACCATTCGTAAAAATGTAAACTCCATTTTTAACCTGTGAAACCTGTGAGATTCTAAGTAAGGGTTTTATTTACCCCGAGAGAAAGGTGTTAGGCATCCCTCAGAGCCTGTCCGAGGACAGTCTTTAAACTTAGTTTAGTTAACGCTAGAGGGGGATTATTTATCTATTTCTTATTTACTATTACCTATTTAAAGAATTGTGGAAAAGAAAACTACTCCTTCAAAACTATTTGTATAAAGAAAAAAGGGGTTTTTAATGTAATCGTAATTATGTGAATAAATGCATATACATAAAGGAAGTAGTTAATGCTAATGTGTGCATGAGAAAAATATGTATGACATTTTATTTTATATAAGAATAACATGTATAATATAGAATAAGGAGATGTATATTTTTATACGAAAATAATCTACATATGTGATAGTATATCCTAGGTGAATGCTTAAAAAAATAGTTATGACGACACGGTAATACTATATGTGTACATATAATGAAAATGAGACTAAGGGAATTAATAAAAAATAAGATAGTACAGGTATGGTATGCGCGTATGAAAATAGTATGTTGGTACACCCATAATAAAGGAAAGCAATTAAGACAAGATGTAAAATTATATATATATATATATATATATATATATAGTTTTCGAAAGAGTACGTATGTATATTTTAGAAGATGAGGTATAATATGATTGTTGTATATAAGGACAGTATATATAATGTAGAGTATGAAAATGTATATTTTTTATGAGAAAATAATATATACATGAAGTATATTAATCGTATAAAAACAAATATAGTGTAAAAGATATACTTTTAGAAATAGCCATGAAAAATATAATAATATGCATAAGTATCGTGATATAGGTAAGTACACGCATAATGAAAAGATTGATTAAAAAATAAGATAGTATATGTGTATTACAATAAATACGTACCTTGTAGTTCTTGTAAAATAACTCGCCACTATACATAAGCCTAATATGACGTTTTTAATTAAACTCAAAGAATTTGACCTGCCCCATATGTTAGCATCAAATAAAAAATGATTGCCCATGAAATATACATCTTACCCTTTTGAAACCCCGATTTAGATTGCTAATTTTGTTAAAATGGATTTAAAAAAAGGGAACGTTAATTAACTTTAAAGGAGAGAAAAAGAAAAAAAAAAAAAAATACAAAAAAATGAAAAATTCAGCCTTATCTATTAGTAAAAAAGGTGTTTATAACCTGTGAAATACGCAAAGTTAAAGGGAAACCAAGATTTACATCTAAAGGAAAATGACCAACGACAAACTTCGGCCATTTACGAATTCACAAACAAGCAAGAAATAAAATCTTATCAATACAAACCCATGAAAAAAAAAAAATGTTAGTCAAAGGGTGCAAATAACATATAGTAATACAAAAGATATGTAAAAAATTTTAAGAGAGTAAGAGGGACGAAGACTCGAGACGAAGGCTAAGGACTGCCTAATGTGAGCCAACGAGCTGCCACTGGTTGCTCTCTAATTCTGGGCAAAATTAGAGTTGAGCCACAACTCCAACAAACTCCCATAGTGTTCATTTAAAAAGAAAGAAAAGAAAAGGATTAGGTACAATTCTCGATGATTAATAACAACAAAACTTAACTGAACATCATATAATCTGGAAGGAATCACAACTATCATAAACCAATCATAACAGCCAGAATTATCTCTAGAGCATACATGATCAAAGATGAATACGAGACACATGTGTGAATTCTATAACTCTATTCAAACCTACTTCATTTGAATACCGGTTGTTGGTTTGTATTTTCGGATAAATTGGGGGGTATTTAATTACGAGAAGTGTGCCTTAAACTAATCCTAACAGTAAGAATTCACCATACTAGATTGGTATCTCGAGCATATGTGAATCGGATAGACGAAAGGAACACAAAAAAAAGGAACCTTTTTGGTCTTGCCATCGAGTTGAAAACAACAGTTAAAGTTTTGCCACAATTACAAGTATAAAAACAACTCCAGCAACTTAAACCAGTCATAACAGCAACAATTCATCATCCTAAATTGGAAACATTCTTAATCAAAACAAAATAAGCACATTAGTTAACTAGTTTAAGTAGTTTTTAACTTCGGAGAAAACAAGAAGTATAAACAGACAGCACTTTAAGTATCCCAAGTTGTCAATCAAACCAATATAGAGGTGGTATTACCTATTTGCTAAGCATGAACAAAATACAGTATTAACTCAAACTCCAGGATGTATTACTGAGATCCTACACTTTCTACGTTCATGTAGATAAATACTTGTTTAGTAATAATAAAGAACAATACGACCTCACTCTTATCCAAGTTGTGATGCTTGTAAACACAAACGTCTAATTATGAACATAAGTATATTCGAACATCAAGATCGAACAACTACTAGTTTCGATCGGATATTCTTCAACTATTTCAACTTCTCGTTAGTCTACCGGTGACATAGCACTTTACAGATGTTTATTAATGGTTATCAAGCCAGCAAACAGACCTAGATAGTCGATTATAAAATCAGAACAATCCCATAGTACACTTCATACAACTATATTTACACTATGGGGCTGAAAATGGGACAAGTCGAGGGGATTAAGTCCATCGATATGACTATATTAGAAACAGGATTCGCCTTTTTGCAGTGAACACTAATAAGGGTTCATTGAATCAAATGATCAAGTATCATGAAAATAATAGATATAATTGGGGTGGAACAACTTTAATAAGACCAATCCATCGAGTTTGTTAACACTAAGTAGCTTAATGAACTTTCGCATTCAAGTTCATGGCTCTTACCCTTGAAGCCATTAAACTCTAGTTTTAGCTAAGGTGATAAATGAGTTCATATCTTACAAACAAAACCCGGCAAACAAGAGATAGATCTTTCAAGCATTTATATTGGGAAGCAACACGGTCTGGACTTATACATGTAAATGGTTCATATCCTGCACCTATTCCAAGCATTATCGATTGGTAATTTTATGAACTATATAACCAGGCTTTTAAGTGCATAATCCTAGTGAAGAGAAGCAGTCAGTCCAAAAAAAAGGGAGGACAAAGCACTTGACTCAAGGAAAACAAGAGACTTTACTTGTTTAAATTATAAATTTTCTATTAGCTAAAGAGGAGACAGACCGGGCTCAATCCTCGAAATAGAAGAAAAACACTAATCTCAAAGCCATACTTCCAAGTTCATACCAAGTGTTAAAACTAAGTTTCTATTTATTAGTTAAAGCACAACCTGTGTTCTCTAAAGAAAAAGATTAGCACTTTAAACAAGGAGTGCAACACCTAATTTTGATCAAAATCTCCAGGAAGACAACTTAGCCCAGGCAAATTCATTCTCGTATTGCTTTAAAGGAAAAAACAGATTGGAAATAAAAGATGGAAACATTTTTCAAGGTAGAGAGTAAACTAGTTTAAGGATTTGACTAACTAAATCACCAACGACTCTAAACTAAATGAACATGGAGACTGATCTTTGAATGAAAGATTCAGGTTTGAGCCTACGCCTATTCACGTTCACAAACCAAAAAAATAATCCAGAAGCAGTAACCTTTTAAAAAAAAAAAGCCTTTTGTTTGGTTTATGAGCAAATTTTTAACTAAAATGGCAATAATGGATTCACATAAACACTTCAAAGAAGAATTTGGATGAGCGATAGAGTTATTCTAACAATTACATGTCTGACAGATTAAATTTTCACATATCAGTAACTTTTGGTTCGACCAAAAATGATAAATCTTTTTTTTTTTTTTCAATCCAAACAGTGACTTTTTTAACCCGAAGACAGTAGCTTTTTAGTCAAAACAATGGCTTTTCTTTTCAAAAAAAAATCAAAAGCTAGCTCAAACTGATTTTTTTTTTTTAGTAAAATTACATCAAAGCAGCCCCTTCATCTTAACATGCACATATTACTCAAATTATTAAGTCAACACATACGATCTTGAGAAGAAACTACTTCGATATATTCCCAGGGAAACTTTGCACATGACATCTAAACAGATTTCTATTCACTTGTTTTTTAAAGAATATAGGGAGCAGCCACGAGATATATTGATTTGGAAGAGGCTGACTTAAGCAAATGTCGCAACAAAATACTTATTTCAAAGGAGACTCAAGCCTTAAACATCGATAGCCCCCTGCTCCCCAGTAGCTAAAAAAATAAGAAGTTTACCAGAGAGAGAAAAAAAAATTCTGAATTTTTGATTAAGGCATTAATTAGTCCTGCCACTTAAAATTCTAATATGCGGCTAAGGTATCTAACAAAGAAACAAGGCATAATCACATATCTTCTCAAGAAACTAAATATCAATTCAATTTTTTAACATGAGCACATTCAAAACCAATTTTAGACAAAAGATGTAGTTCACCTAGACAAGATTTCTAAAACATATCCTATTCTCCAAAATACGCAAGTCAGCACATTAATCAAACCAGCAACTCGAATATAATAGCCCCATTCCCCTTTTAGTGCAAGTTTAAGTGTTCAAATCAGTAAACTTTCAATCAAGTATGAAAATCCGTTCTTTTAAAAGTGAGGCCTCAATTTAAACAAATTTTTTCATCGGCCTAACTATAGTATATGTTCAAATCAGTTAAGTGGTTAAATTGAAACACCAGCTCACTGTTAAACAGGCCAATCACACAAACAAAAACATAGCAGTTTGTTTCGACTGTAGGAGCTGAATCTCTGCCAACTATGAGCACCACAACAACTCATAACATACAACCACTTAAGGTCACGACAACAGCTCAAACCTAGTAGCATTCATCAACAAAATAGGCATCAAACAAAGGTCACCAACCCCTCTAAATTAAAGCAACTTTAGTCTCGAAATGCAGCAAGCATTCAACCAAAAAAAAAAAGGTAATAGCAAACTGAACATAGCAGCAACTTTAAAGTTCCAAATGTGCCTCAAGAATGTTATATTTTCACCCTCAAAAACACAACAATCAGTTGGCCAAAATGTAGGCAGTAAATCAATCCCAAAATGAGGTGAAAATGGACTAAAACACAGTAGAAAATGGCCAAAAATGCAGCAGTGTTGGCCTCAAATTGCAGCAGCAAAACAGCTCACATCTGCTCATGCTTGCCTTAAAATATCATACTTTGGTTTAAGTTTTACAAACAGTTTAAAATGACTAGAAAGCCAAGTTTCAGAACAGTCCCTAATATGACTAGATCCCAAAAACCATAAACTAAGGATGAAGATCAACTCTTTAAATTTGAAATCTAGGAGTTTATTTCTTGCTTGACGAGAACTTGTCGAGTCACATTGTTTAAATACTTCATCTTTAACTTAATCAAGATCAGTCCCAAAAAAAAAAAAAAATATTTCTCCAGGTTAAACAAAAATGCCGCTATGCATGTCATAGAATGCAATGAGCTTATGCGGTGAAGTTATGCACCAAAATAATGACATTCGAATTAGGCAAGAGGAGAGAACGTAGTATTTGTGGGTTAATATCCTTGGTATAGAAATTTTTTTTTTTTTTTTTTTTTTTGCAGCCAGTTATGGATTTAGTCGAATCTGTATTTCCAAACCGACATTCAAACTAAAATTAATAAGCTAGAAAAATCTATATAACTATATACTTTAATAAAACTTCGCAAATATCATGTAGACAGAATCTATGTATAGGATCGAACTAAGCTAACATGTTCATTTCATATGGTATCTGGTTATAGTAAGAATTAGAGTTAAAAAAAAAAATTATGACAGGAAGGAAAGTATTAGTTAGAAGTAAAGAAAATACTCTCACAAGGAAGTGCTTTTATTTTTCTAAGATGTAAAGGAAGGACACTTCTTCAAACATTTCTTTTTATAATAAACATTCTGGGAGATTTGAAAATACCCACTGCACATGAGTATTAACAAACTTCATAACTTCGTGACATCATCATAAAAGATCTGAACCAACTGAAAAGAAAATGATCCTAGTTATTGACTTGTACAAATGTGAACAAAAGGGTCCTGTTTCAGATTGAAAATAGGCTATTTAGACCTATAGATATGATCTCTAAGTCGCTACCAATGTCATGCTCTATCATTTGAAGCCACCAAGAAGAACAGTTTTAAGCCTCGAAGAAGAAAGTTGGCATTCTCACTTCTCTTTAGTTCGTTAAATACCACTATTCGCTGGTCATGCCTCAAATTTAAAAATCATACTAAAAGAAATGATCAACTCCCATCTGAACAAACAACCAGCATTCTTCCTAGAACATTTAAGGTAATTAACTTATAACTGTTTTAAAAGGAAAAAAAAAAAATCTATGTAAGATAGGAATTTAAATGTTACATGACGACAACCAACTAACCACATAAACTTAATTAATTACTTCCAGCTAAACCAGCAAACAACCAAACAATTAATAAATATTTCCTAAGCCTAAAACAGTGAACAGGAAATGAAAGGGGAGATGACTGTTGCCTTTTCCCCGAGCAGCGACGGGGCGACGGGAGTTAAACACACATTCGATGAAATTAGTCGTTTTTACGCTATTTTACAACAAACGAGGAGAATACATATTCCAGCAGCCAACTAAACCAAATAAACGACAAGAAATACTTGAACGACTACATTTTCACTTCTAATAAATTAAAGACGAAGATAGGACGAATGCGATTACCTTCTTTGTGACAGCGAACTGAGGCTATTGACGTCGTCGAGTCTCCGAATTCGCTCGAAGATCTTGTTTAGCCGAGAACCACCAAGAATTCGACAAAACAAACTTAAAGTTAAAAGAGAATTTTTGAGAGCCTCAACTTAGAGTAAAAGGAAAGATTTTTATGAAAATAGATGAGATTTTTTTTTTTTGGGTTATTCAAGAGGAATTTCCAACATTTTAACCTTGTTAACTTAGATGGGATTTTTTCTTTTTCCTTTTTTTCCACTCTCCTCAAAACAGCCCGCAAGGGTCTGTATTTATAGAAAAATACTGAGGGGTTTTTTTAAAAAAAAAAAACTTGAATTTGAAGTTCGAAAATAAAGAAAAAGGGGGGAAAATTCTGGGAGACGTTTTTCCAAGAGATAAGATGATGCAAAATGGGTATGGGACTTACCCTAAAATCGGCTGAAATTGCACATGGAGCCTGCAAGTTTTCAGAGATGGAGTGTGAGAAAAGAGAAGGCAGCGGATTTCGTGGGATGTTGCTGTGGTGGTGGTGAAGTGATGGAAGTGACGGGGAGTGGGGTGGTGGTGACGTTGGGGTGGCAGCTGGTTGAAGGGAAAGGGAGAGAGGGGTTCGTTTGGTTTGGATGGGTGGTTGAAGAGGATTAGGGATTTGTCTTGGTTAAGGAGAAAGAGTTAGGGATTCATTTGGTTAGGCTGATTTTTGAGGTCTTTCATTTGGTTACGGGGAATTGGGCTGGGGATTCATTTTTGAGGTCTTGGGTCGGCTTTAAATTTCGGGTAGTGGGTTGGGGCGGGTCGACGGGAATTGGGCTGGGGATTTGAGTGTTGGGCCACAAATTTTGTAGAAATGGGAATAGGATTTGGCCCAAATTTTAGGTAGATGAATTAATTTCTAATCCCCTCTATTTCAATCAATTAATTAAAAAATGCTCCTTTGTCTCAATTAATTCCCACAAAATGCATACCTATATAAATTATGACACAAGTAATTTAATATACGTATTTCAATCAATTTTAGTTTCATTAATTCCCACAAAAATACCTAATAAAAGATGATTTAATATACGTATTTAGTTTAAAATAGAATAAAAGATGATTAATACGGTAATAAGTAAGATTAAAGGAAAAATGTCAATGCCAATATTGATATACTAATATCAACATTATTATTGTTATTTTTTTTTTCGAATGATAAAAAAAATGTTTAGTCCTTTTCAATTATAAAATATGACGTTTAGTTATTTTTAAGAGACCATAAAAATGTTCTTGATTTTAGCGAAATGTATCTCGAAAAATAGTGTGATAATTAGTGAAAATATTCCAAACTCATTTTCGGGGAATTTTCACGACTGGGAAGCATAGTGAAATTAATTAAATAAAAAGGAGGACCAAAATTGGGTGTCAACACTTAGCATTATCAAATGCCCTTATTAACATTATAAAGGCCTCATGTCCACTTTAGGTTTATATTAGCATACTCATAATGTGAGCGACACGAAATTTTCAAGGTGTAACAAGCCTAGGGGTCTGGTCCATCTCCATGTCTACCTGCGGGCATGAATGCAGTGTCCACAAACAAAAGGTCCACAAACAAAAGGATATGTAGTAACAAAATAATGTCCGTACTAATAATATACCGAGTATGTAAGGCATGAGTAACAAAATAATGAAAGTATGAAGATAACATAAGATAAAGAGATTAATTTGTACCTCTGAATGCCTCTTAAGGAGGATGTCATGCATGCTTAGATTTTTAAAAACAAATACTTTCATACATACATATATAATACCTTACCCCTCCATATAGGCTCGGTGTTATCATAATTATCCCGCGTTTAGGGCATCTCGTGTATGGGTAACGTCATAACATACCCATTACTGTGATGTGCACATCTACGTGCCGCACCCGGCCAACTATAGCACGGCTCGGTATGAGAAAATAACTACATATATAAAGCATGCGTGAGAGTCCAAAGAAAATGTTACAACTCTATCAGAGTGACATAAGGTCGGTAAACCCCCGATTACTATTATGGAACCACTATCATCACTATATCTCACCTTGAAGGAATAATTACCAAAAGATAAGATCAACAACAATGAACAATATCAATAATCATGAAACAAAGTTCAATAATATCATAAGAACATCAAGAACTATAAGCTTTAGTATATCTAGAAATGGAGTCATCATGGCGGGCATTTGTATATATGTTCGTATCGAAGTGATCATACCATAAGAAGGAGGGTTAGCCTTAATATACCTTTTTCATCTCCTTAACTACTTAGCATTTTTCCTCCCAAGCTTGAAAATCTACATTCAAGGATTCATACTAGAGTTAAGTCTTGAAAACACTCATAAGTTCAAACCAGAGGAATTAGTGAGCTAGCGAAATTTGGGCAGCACTTCCCCTATTTTATCTACTTCCACCAATTTCCAAAACAACTTCGAATCAACAATAACAACATTAATAATACCATAATCAAAATATTTCATTCAAACTAAATTTAAATTAATCCAAAATTCTCTTTCAAATTTAACTCATAGCCATCAAGTTCAATTTAATACCTTGTGACTTCTCCACTATGATTCTTTTCCTTTCCAAGACTTGTTCTTGTTAAACCTTTAAGTCAACTCAATCATATAAATGAGATGAATAACATACCTTATAATATAAGAACTTCATCTCACTCAACTCCTTTCAAGACCAAATTCATCACAACATTGAGTAGAGGCAAGAATAATCATCTTCCATGGATTCTCTTGGGGTTTAAGTTTTAATCTTCTCTTGTGATGGTGTGGAAGGTTTTGGAATGATGGATAACCTTCCATAACCTTCCATAAAACTCTAATAATATGGGTATAGAAGTGTGAAAAGTGGATATGAAAAATGGGATCTTTTGGATATTAAAAAAACCCTAAAACCATCCCACCGCCCTGTGTTGCGGGGGAGATGCGGCCCAACAAGTTGGGACTTGCGGCCGCATACTCTCTCCATAAGATGGGGACATTTTGGGAAGTAAGTTCCCCTAAAATTTGGAGTTTACGTCCCATATGCTACACAACAAACTCCGTATGCTCCGCAAACGGCCCACAAACTCCAATTTTCGCGAAACATACATTCTTTTCAATTCATTTGACCTCCAATCCTTATGATACCTTCTTGAAACTTATGTAAACCTTCATTAACCATATAAGGAGATCTATCACTCCCTATCAAGCTAATGTTAAACAATTTATAGCATAAATTATGCGAAATCTTCCCAAAAACATGACACCAATTCTAACCTTCAACGAACTTGCTTCCACCGATTCATTTAACTCCGAAACCTTAAGGTACATACTTAAAATTATTAGATATCCTCCTTAACCTTGTAAGGTATTCATTTCCACTTAGGGCTTGCTTTAGTTTACTTATAATGCAAACGACGCGAATTTTTCCAAGGTGTAACACTGAGTGTCCTTAACGGGAACTAGATAATAACTTTGCCCCTTCGAGATGATCTTACGAGCCTTTAGATAAGAAATAAATCTACCCCGAGGCTTAGCTATGTCACCCTTCCATTCGATAACAGGTTCATCAAGAAATTAAAGCCTAACTATTTTGATTGACAACCTAGAGCTTCATAACGCTTGGGAAGCTAGTCTATGCTTATAATCACATCAAATTTCTCCATCTCTAATTCATATGAATCAGCAGTAATCTCATGACCCGTAACTACAACAACACAGTCTTTATATACTTAAGAAGTAATAACAGGGACATTAGCAAGGGTATTCATAGAAAAGGGTTCTAACAATTGTTTAGGTCCCAGTTAGGGAACCTTAAGTGGTCATCCCTTTGATATATTGATGTGGGCATTTATTGGCTTGTGTTATACTTTGGTTTTCTGTTAGAGGCTTGCTGATGATCTTGAGTTCATGAATAAGAAGACTTAACGTGATAAACGGTACAATAAATTGAAATTGATATATTTTCGTGTAATTGGCTTTTACTGGTGATTTTACTAAGGTTATTGGCTTACTTTATCTTTGGGTTTTGAACTGTTTTTGAAAGAACTTAAGGTATGAAAACAACTTAAGGATTCGAAGTGATTATTTCTCCATGATTGAATTATGTTCGATGTTCGTGAGATGTTATCATTTGTTTTTAAATGTTTCTCAATATTGTTTTCAATTACACTTATTACTTATATACTTTTCTATTAATTATTGTCCTGGAGAGACTTACTGAGTATCCTGTACTCAGCCATACCATTATTGTTTTTTATGGTATGTTATCTCAGAAAAACCGGTTTGCTAGCTTTTAGCGGGAAACTGAGATATGTCTACTTTTGAAAATATTTTCTTATGTATGTCTATATTTTGAAATCTTCTTTGAAGTACGTTTATGTTATGAAAGCATGATTGATGAATGAGAATCCTTCTTTGATTGTTTGTACAAGTTTAAAACCCTAGTTTAGTGGTTGTTCTGTTGAATTTCTTTTCGAACTAAAAGATGACAATTGAACAAGGTCATGCGCGTGCAGGGTCAATCCCACATTGAACCTTATACGAATTATGCTATAGTGATGAACATGTTTTGCCCTGATGTGAACGATTAGACTTATTTTTATAAGGGTTTAAACTTTAAACATGTTTTTCCTTGAATAGGTTTCTTGAACTTGAATGAATGGCTTGGTCATCAATTTCAAAATTGGTTATGACTTGAAATACCTCTATTGTGAGAAGGTGACTTAAGAAGTTAATTCGGCTATAAGCCATGATTGATGATTCGGCTAATATGCTATGACATGTATTTGTTTTTTTTGTTTGACCCGTGGGCCCCCCCCCGCCATGGACCGACCGATGGGCCCCATGGAATGTGCATGACATGACATGACATACTCGGAGTATTGTACGCAAGCAGGCGCTTGCTTGCCGATATCTAGAGGATCGAACCCGCGACCTTGCACTTGCCTTTACATTCCCCAAAGACATTTCTTATGACTTAATTGGTTTTCAAACACTTCCTATAACCCTCATATTGGTTCCATTATATTATCATGTAAAGGCAAGTGCAAGGTCGCGGTTCGATCCCAAGGACGATTGACCTCCGTCGAGTATGTCATGCGTATAGTCCATGGTGGGGGGGTGTAAGCCGTTAGTGCAGGATGACCCGTTAAGGCATCCTAACGTATCGCTTTTGAGCATGAGGCCGCAGGACGATTGACCTCCGTGGCGTATAGCATGGTGTATTTATTATTGTGCCAGCCCAAAGGATGATTGACCTCCTAGGCAGGAAGCCCGGTGCATCTTTTGTTGTGTTAGCCCATAGGACGATTAGCCTTCGAAGGATAATAACCCCGGTGTATCGAATGATTGTTCACCCGTGAGTTGGAATGTATTAGTTCTTTGGTCATCCATAAGTTGGCTTGTTGATGATTTTTTATTCGCAAGTGAAAGACTTGATGTGGTAAACGGTAAATGAGTTAAACTCGTGGTATTCTTTGTTATTGGTTTCTCCCTGATGATTTTAGTTAAGTTTGATGTTTTACTATACCTTTGGTTGTTAAATTGTTACATAATCCATTTTTTAAATTTTTTGATGTTTGATGTTTTACTCTGCCCTTGGTTGTTAAATTGTTAAATTGTTACTTAATGCTTTATTGAGTTTTACTATCTTATTTTGTTTTATTAATGTCAAGACCGAAACGAAGGGCCGTGACAGGCACCCGACGCTAACCTACCGAGCACCTCCTAACTTACATTCCATAATCCATATCTAATTATATACATCTGTCTATGAGCCTCTACATGGAGTGCATAACATCATACGGATGGGACAGGGGCCCGCCATGCCCATATATACACAAAAGAAACTGCAGCTCCGGAACAAGCAGCACACTCTTGCACAATCGCTGATGAAGCAGCCTAAGGGTCTGGTCCGTCTCCCTGTCTACCTGCGGGCATGAACGCAGCGTCCACAACAAAAGGACGTTAGTACGAGTAATGTACGAAGTATACAAGGCATGAATAACAACATAATAAAGATATGAAAGAAACATGAGATAAGAGAAATAACCTGTAAATCTGAATGCCTCTTAAGCGGATGTCATGCATGCTTAGCTTTTTTTTAAAAAAAAAAATCATACTTACAAATATAGTACCGTATCCGCCCATATAGGCTCAGTGTAATCATCATCATCCCGCGTTCGGGGTAACATCATAACATGCCCACTGCAATGGTGTGCACATCTACGTGCCTACCCGGTCTACTATAGCGCAGCTCGATGTGAGAAAATACATATATATATATATATAAAGCATGCATGAGAGCCGAAATAAAAGCTATGAATCTATCGGAGTGACGTAAGGTCGGTAAACCTCAGATTATCATTATGGATCTATCATCGTCAACATATCTCATCTTAAAGGAATATATTCATAAGATGAGATCAATGTCAATAAACAAGATCAATAATCATAAAACAAGATCAATAATCAATAATAATGAGACTAGGATCAATAATATCATAAGAGAATCACGAACGAGCTTCTAGCATTTCTACGAGTGTAGTCATTGTAGATATCCTTCATATAAGCTTGTAACAATGGAATCATTCCATAAGAAAGAAAGGGACAGCCTTAACATACCTTATCATCTCCTTAACTACTTAATGCTTATCCCTTGTGATGGTTTGGAAGGCTTTGGAATAATGAAGAACCTTCAAGAACACTCTTATAATATGGAGAGTGAATATATGAAATGGGACCTTTTTGGACTTTAAAAAGCCCTTAAGGCGACATTTCGCGTCAACTTGCGATGGAGATGCGGTCCAGCAAGTTGCAACTTGTGGTCGCATCTATCCACCTCATCTTGGAGAGGTGCTGGGTGGTGAGTTCACCCAAAATGGAAAGTTTTTAGCCATTTTTATGCACTGCAACTTCAATATGCGGCTACAAACTACCTACAAACTCCA
This sequence comes from Lycium ferocissimum, assembly GCF_029784015.1. Lineage (NCBI taxonomy): Eukaryota > Viridiplantae > Streptophyta > Magnoliopsida > Solanales > Solanaceae > Lycium > Lycium ferocissimum. The sequence goes on along the minus strand of NC_081342.1, from coordinate 58,383,580 downwards.
ACTTTCGCGAAAATACGTTCTTTTCGAATCGTTTTCCCTCCACTCCTTATGGTACCTGCTTAACACTTATGTAACCTCTCACAAACCATATAAGAAACCCTATAACTCCCTATTAAGCTAATTCTAAACAATGTATAGCACAAACAATGCAAAACCTTCCAAAAACATGGCACCAGTTCTAGTCTTCAACGAACTTGCTTCCACCAATTCATTTAACTCTGAAACCTTAAGGTACAAAATTAGAATTTGTTAGATATCTTCCTTAACTTTATAAGGGTTTCATGCCCACTTTGGGATTACGTTAATTTACTTATAATGCAAATGACACAAAAAAAATCCAAGGTGTAACATCCTTCCCCCCTTAAGGACATTCGTCTTTGAATGTTAAACTCTTACGGGTCCCAAAAAAATTCCAGCAGAGTTTCCCCTATAACTATACCACCATCATCCTTTCACAACAACTCGAAATATATAATGCCTCACAGGACCACAACAACAATAACAATAATGTCCCCCATACGACCAAGAAAACATTACGTACCTGAAGACAATGGTGTCTTTGTCTTATTCTCTTCTGGCAGTGGAAACAAGTGTGGATACCTGGACCTTATCTGCCTCAGCTTCCCAAGTAATTTCTTCATTATTACAGTTTCCCCAGAGAACTTTGACTGAAGCTACATCCTTAGTCCTCAATCTCCGAAAACTGGGTGGACAGACTCCAAGTTTGAAGGTAGATCTAACTCATAGGCCACCAGGCCCACTCTAAGCACAATCCTACAAGGCCCAAGGTACCGGGGACTAAGCTTACCCTTTTTGACAAATTTCATAACACCTTTCATAGGCGACACCTTCAAGACTATCCAATCATCAACTTGGAAGTCTAAGTCTCGTCGGCAATTATCTGCATAAGACTTCTGACGACTCTGGGCTGCCAATAATCGATCCTGAATAAGCTTGACTACTTGCTGGATCAAATCTGGCCAACTAACTTAGTCTCCCCTACTTCAAACCACCCAATTGGTGATCTACACTTCCGCCCATATAAGGCCTCATACGGGGCCATCTGGATACTGGGATGATAACTCTTATTGTACACGGCCATCTAGATACTGGAATGATAACTCTTATTGTACGCGAACTCAATAAGTGAAAATGATCATCCTAGCTACCTCTAAAGTCTAGTACACATGCCCATAGCATATCTTCGAGAGTCCGAATAGTACGTTCAACCTGTCCATCTATTTTGGGATGAAATGTTGTGCTAAGACTCACCAGAGTACCCAAACCTTTTTAGAAGGACTTTCAAAAATTAGCTATAAACTGCGCAACCCTGTCAAAAATAATGGATACCGAAACACCATGGAGTCGTAGCATCTCCTTGATATAAAGCTTTGCATAATCTTCAACTGAGTACGTAGTTCTGATAGGTAGAAAATGAGCTGGTTTTGTAAGTATATCAACAATCACCCATATGGAATCAAACTTGTGCTGAGGACGAGGCAAGCCTGTAATGAAATCCATATTAGTTACTTCCCATTTCCAAGTCGGAATCTCAATAGCTTGCAATAATCCACTAGGCTTCTGATTCTCAATCTTTACCCATTAACAGTTAGGACATTGGGATACAAATTCTGCTATGTCTTTCTTCATTCCGTCCCACCAATAAACTTTCTTAATATCATAGTACATCTTTATCGTTCCCGAATGAATAGAATAACAGGAATAATGAGCCTCTCCTAAGATCTGGCGACATAATCCTGCAACATCGGGAACATATAATCTGCCTCGGTATCTGAGGACTCCATCTGCAGAAATATCAAAGGGTGACTTATTTTTCTTCTGAAGAGATGTATCTCTGTAATGAACTAACATGGGATCCTCATACTGGTGCTCTCTCACCTCAATTACTAGAGATACTAGAGACGAGACTGCTGAATCCTGAATAGCAACTCCCGTATCGCTCGAGTCTAATAATCGGACTCCCAGGTTAACTAACTGCTAAAGCTCACGAGCTAACTCCCTTTTCTCTGGCTGAGCATCACATAAGCTACCCATGGATCCACGACTAAGGGCATCGGCTACTATGTTCGCCTTCCCGGGATGATATAAAATGCTGACATCATAATCTTTCAACAGCTCCAACCATCGTCTTTGCCGTAAATTTAACTCTTTCTGATTGAAAATATACTGGAGACTCTTATGGTCTATATAGCTATCAACATGAACACCATACAAATAGTGTCTCCACATCTTCAATGCATGAATCACCGCAGTTAACTTTAGGTTGTGGGTTGGGTAGTTCTGCTTGTGTTTTCGCAACTATCTTGAAGCATAAGCCATAACCTTTCCATGCTGCATCAATACATAACCTAGTCCAACACACAGTATCACAATAGATAACATAGCCTTCTGATCCTGCTAAAAGTGTTCGAACCTAGGCCGAAGTTAATCTGCTCTTTAACTCCTGAAAACTGCACTCACAAGCATCCGCCCATTAAAATTTAGCCGATTTCTGAGTCAGCTTCATCAGTGGTGCAAAAATGAAAGAAAACCCCTGTACGAATCTTCTATAATAAAATGCCAAGCCTAGAAAACTACGAACTTCCGTTAGTATTGTAAGTCTCGACCAAGTCTTCACAGCTTCAATCTTCTGGGCAGCCACCCGACTACCATTAACTGAAATAATATGCCCTAGAAATGTCACAGAATTCAACCAAAACTCGCATTTAGAGAATTTCGCATATAACTTCCGAGCCTGAAGAACTCTAAGGATAGCACGTAAATGATCTACATGTTCTACCTCAGATCGATAGTATACCATAATATCATCAATAAACATGATCACAACAAATCTAGGAAAGGCCTGAATTCACTGTTCATCAAATCCATAATTTCGCCTGTGCATTCATTAACCCATACGACATTACATAAAATTCAAAATGGCCATATTTGGTTCTGAAAGATGCCTTCAAAATGTCTTTCTCTCTAACTCTCACTTGGTGGTACCCAGATCTTAAATCTATCTTTGAGAACCATTTGGCACCTCCAACTGATCAAATAAATCATCAATCCTTGGAAGTAGATACTTATTCTTTATTGTAACCTTATTCAACTGCCTATAGTCGATACACATCCGTAACGAGCCATCCTTCTTTCTTACAAATAACACAGGTGCTCCCTACGGCGATAAACAAGGCCTGATCAAGCCTTTCCCAAGCAAATCCTTCAGTTGCTCCTTCAACTTTCAATTCAGCAGGTGCCATTCTACAAGGAGGAATAGATATTGGCTTACTATTTGGTAACACATCAATGGAAAAATCAATCTCCCGTTCTGGTAGAAGGCCTAGGAACTCGTCCGGAAATACATCCGAAAACTCAAGTACTGGAACAGACTGAATAGTCGGTGGCTTTGCTTCTGTATCCTAAACCCAGACTAAATGATAAATAGAACCCTTAGCAATCATCTTCTTTGCCTTGAGATAAGAAATAACCTACCCCTCGGAGATCCTGTATTACCCTTCCACTCTAGAATTGGTTCTTATTTGGGCGAAATCGAACCATCTTTGTTCTACAGTCAACATTAGTATAACAAGAAGCCAACCAATCCATACCCATAATTACATCAAAGTCTATCATATCTAACTCAATCAAATCTGCCATAGTATGAGGATCACAAACTATAACCACACAATTTCTATATATCCGTCTAGCTATCACTGGGTCACCAAAGAGTGTAGACACTTTAAAAAGTTTAATCGGCTCAAGTTTAACCCCAAACCGACCAGCAATATAAGGAGTAACATACGACAATGTAGAACCTGGATCAATCAATGCATACACATCATGAGAAGACACTGATAATATACCTGTAACAACATCAGGCGAAGACTCGAGATTTTGTCATCCAGCCAGTGCATAAATACGGTTCTGAGGACGGCTCGAACTGGACGCTCCCCCTCTACCTCTACCACGGCTAACTGATGTCTGTGAGCTTTGCCCCAAAGGGTGTAAAGATGATGAAGAACCTGTTGCTGATCCTATAGGCTGAACTATACCTCTACCACCTCTCGATGGACAGTCACGCATAATATGGCTTTCTCGTCGACCGTAGGGCATAACAAGCATCCGAACCCGCAAGACCTTTGTCCCCAACGTAGCTTACCACACTGGGTACATCGTGGTAAAGATGGACTCATCTAGCCTAAATCACCCCTATACTGAGAACCCGAGGCTCTAGAACTCTGATCCGGTCCTGAATAACTAGGTCGATCAAATCTCTGACCTGCAAATCGTAGAGGTACACTAGCCGCTGAATGGCCTAAGTGCCTAGAATACTGACCCCCTCTGAACTCACTAACAGTACCTGAGGATCTGACACTCTTACTATAACCCCTATAATACTCACGCTCAACCCTCCGCTGCTGCCGACGCTCCTCAAGATTCTGAGTATGGGCCTGAATGCGGAAAATATCCATACCTAGCTGAAGTGAGGCCGTCAAAAAATCATTAATCAAATGTGCTCCCAATCCACTCACAAGCCGGTAAACACGATCTCCCATATCAGCTACCTTAGCTGGAGCATACCTAGCCAGTGAATTAAAACGAAGGCTATACTCTCGAGCACTCATATTCCCTTGTCTAAGGTTTAGGAATCTATCAACTCTGGCCCATCGAATCTCTGGTGGCAAATAATATCGAAGGAAAGCATCTAAGGACTTTTGCTATTTGGGTAGAGGTGCATTAACCCCTCTAGAAGACACCCAGGTATTATACCAATGAACAACTATCACGACCCAACTAGAGGGCCATGACGGGTACCCAGAGCTAACCTACCGAGTACCCCTAAACATACACTTCATAATCATATTTAGGTGGGCTATAAGCTAGCTCATATGCATCATACTCTATAAGAACATGTATCGCAAAATAATGGCACGTCTTCATGTAATCATCAACAACCATGCCCATAAACATAAGCCAACAAGACTGTCTATATACTGTACATCAATACGTATTGTTAAGACTACAAAATATCTAGATACATGCACCAATCTACGAGCCTCTAAATAAAATACATGAATCCATAAGGACGGGGCAGGACTCTGCCATGCCCAAGTGTATATACATACAAAGGAGTACTAATTAGTACAAGACTCGGGACAATTAGACACTTTTTTGACATCGGCCGATAAAGCTCCCTAAGAATCGGTGTCCGTCACCACGGGCATGAACGCGTACGTCCAAGAAAGGACGTCAGTATGAGCAATGTACTGAGTATGTAAGGCATGAATAACAACATAATAAGAAATATAGAATTATAACGGGAGATAAAGATAACCTGTACACCTAATTGCCTCATAAGGCGAAAACCATGCATGCTTAGCTTTCAAAAGAAAATATATATATATATATATGTATATATATAAAATCGTTAGCCCGCATCCCGGGCCTCCCGTGTCCGGGGTAACCATCCCATCGCCGCCCACTAAGCAAGCTGTTGCCGGCCATATAGGCACGGTGTTACTATCATTATCCATAGCCGCCCACCGTAGTGGTGCTGCCCGGCCGTATAGGCCCGGTGTTAATATCTTACATCAAGCATGCATGAAAGCCCAACTAAAAGCTATGACTCTATCGGAGTGACGTAAGGTCGGTAACCTCCGATTTATATTATGGAACAATCATCATCGCTATATCTCGCATGAAGGAACAATTATTATAAGGTGAGATCAACAACAATGAATAAAATCGAGAAAATCATGAAATAAGCTCAATAATATCATAATAGCATTAAAATCATAAGCTTTGGAACTTAGAATTAAAATAATCATCATCGTGTTCATCATAGAAAACATCTCATCTTTAGTATCATAAGAAGCTTTTAAAAATCATGAACTTCTAACTTTTGGAAGTAAGAAGGTTATGGAAACATATATGGAATCATAACATAGAAATCATGTCTTTTGAAAGAAAGGGACTAGCCTTTCACATACCTGATTGATCCCCTACTACTTAACACTTATTCTCTCGAGCTCGTAATTCTATATTCAAGAGAAATCATACTATCATAGACTTATTGTCGTATGCCTATCTTAAGTCTTTAAATTAAACCCTCTTAAAATCACGAATTCACTTTCACTCAACTCAACTCAATCCAATACAACAAAACCATATCAAGCATAATGCATATTCACGTTGCCATACTAAGTTAAATCAAAAGCCATCTGATAGATTCTTCCAAAGCAGCCCATATGCATAACATCTTATTCTATAAATTCTATTCCAAGTTTACTTCAATTCTTCCATCAAATCCTCATATAAACACATGGACATGTACCACAACATCAAGTTCACCATATTCATATTATCTACTCGATTTCGAGCCACAATAACATGTACATAATACTTCAAAAATGAGTCAACAACACACAAGAACAACATACATGATTTTGGAAAATCCAAAACACTTCCCTAAATCTTTACCTCTTTCCAATTCAAACCAACACCAAAACAATAAGAACAACATCAGCAATATAATAACCAAGTTATTCCGTTAATTTCTAGCGATAAAATACCACAAGAACAACTTCAAAACAGTTCATCAACTAACAATATCACAACTACGATTTTTGAGCTTTATTTCACAAGTTTTCAGCCGTACAAGTTAGTCACGACTTCTATAGGCTCAAATACATAGAGGAGAGAAATATTCTTACCTTTAATGAGCTTGCTTCGCCTCTAAAAATCCTAAACCCGGTAACTACACCAAGAACTCAAGCTTCAACTTGCATCCAACACCTTAAGAGTGTTTCTTCTTGCTCTCTTGGAACTCTTGAGATAGAACTTGGGTGAAACCCTATTTTTTTGGCTTAAGGTCTTTATGATCTGACTTGGGAGGGTCTTAGAAGCTTATGGACAAAGTTTCAAGTGAAAATGACTTAAAATGGCCTTTAAAACGTATTTAATATACAAGAAGGTCGGCCACCACCATAGTGGGTCCCAGCAAGGTTGACTGCACAGTCTCGCTAAAATGCGAATATCTCTCTACTCCGATGTCGTATGGATGAACGGTTTGTTGCATTGGAAACTAAACTTCCTGAACTTTAATTTAGGCTTTTGTTTCACGTCAAAACTCCTAATATACTGGGAGATATACCCCTCTAAAATTGACCCAAAATTTCTGTCCAAAATTCTTCCAACTTTTTTTTTTCAAATTTTTGACAAACTTATTTGCTTCGATTTGCTTGATCTCGGAACCTTTAGAAACTTGCTTAACACTTGTTAAGAGTTTTCATTAACCTTATAAGGGTTCCATGGCCTCTCCGAGCTTACGTTAGCTTACTTACAATGCAAACGACACGAAAGTTTTTCGAGGTGTAATAACAGCCATACCCCGTAATCTGTAAGAGGCCAACTCCACCGACTTAATATCTGAAGCATGCATCACCCTCAATGTCCTCAACATCCCATCTATAAAGTTCTGCGAGTCCTTATTTGGTTTTAACCTAAAGAATTCTGGAGGGTCTAAATTAATGAAATCATGAATTCGCACTAATGTTCTATCACCATGACCGTACCCTCGTCACAGCTCCTGGGAGTGGCTACTAACTAGGTCAACAAATGTATAGCCTACCTCATATCTTAGCCTAAGAAATCTATTGAAGGAACTAGGGGTGCTGGAGCTGGAGCTCTCCAATGCTCTTTCGGAGCAGGCGGAGTGTGAGAGGACCGAGATGGAACCTCGTTCAGGGACTCGCCCTCCTCAATATCTGTAAGCGGTACCACTCCAATTCTTCTACCTACCACTGACTTGCCCTTATGGGCCACTATAGCTTTTCTCTTCACAGGCATTGCTGAAATCACAACATAGTGTCAGAAAAGGAGAACCCTTATAACATGACTCTATCGCACGATCTAAGATGAGAAAGAAAGGTCAATTATTCCTAAATGCCCTGCAGCCTCCTGTTTATAAGTGTGGCACGCTTCACACCCATAAATAAGACTCTAATGGACACGGCTCGTAGACAAACCCTAGGACGAACTGCTCTGATACTACTTTTGTCATAATCCAACTGGAGGGCTGTGACGGGCACCCAGAGCTAACCTACCGACCACCTCCTGACTTACATTCCATAATCTATATCTAAGTGGACCACAAAACTAACTCATAAATACCATAATTTGTAAGGGGCATAAGTCCAAGATATATATGCACATGTATATCACCATCAAACTATGCCCACATATACAAGCCGACAAGGCTGCCAAAAATGATATAACAAAATGTGAACCGCAGAAGTCATAGATCATCTAACTATATACATCTGTCTACGAGCCTCGGCATGGAGTGAATAATATCATAAGGATAGGACAGGGCCCCGCCATGCCTATATATACACAAAAGAAATTGTAGCTCTGAAACAAGCAGAGCGCTCCTGCACAATCACTGATGAAGCAACCTAGGGGTTTGGTCCGTCTCCCTGTCTACCTGCAGGCATGAACGCAGCGTCCATAATAAAAGAATGTCAGTACGAGTAATGTGCTGAGTATGTAAGGCATAAATAACAACATAATAAAGATATGAAAGAAACATGAGATAAGAGAAATAACCTGTACATCTGAATGCCTCTTAAGGCGGATGTCATGCATGCTTAGCATTTTTATTTTTTTTGAAAAAACATTTTCATACTTACATATATAGTACTGTACCAGGAAATATAGGCTCGGTGCTATCATCATATAATCATCATCCAACGTTCGAGGCATCCCCTTTCGGGATAACATCACAACGTACCGTGCCGCAGGAGGTGCGCGTCTACGTGCTGCCGCCGACTATAGCGCGGCTCTGTCGAGAAACACACACACACACACACGCGCACACACACACACACACACACACACACACACACACACACACACACATATATATATATATATATATATATAAAGCATGCATGAGAGCCCAAATAAAAGCTATGACTCTATCAGAGTGACGCAAGGTCGGTAAACCTTCGATTATCATTATGGATCTATCATTGTCAACATATCTCATCTTGAAGGAATCAATTCATAGGATGAGGTCAATGTCAATAAACAAGATCAATAATCAATAATCATGAGACGAGGATTAGTAATATCATAAGAGAATCAAGAACATAAGCTTCTAGCATTTCTATGAGTGTAGCCATTGTAGATATCCTTCGTGTAAGCTCGTAACAATGGAATCATGCCATAAGAAAGAAAGGGACGTCCTTAACATACCTTATCGTCTCCTTAAATACCTAACGCTTATCCTCCCAAGCTTGTAAATCTACACTCAAGATGATTCATGCTAGAGTTAAGCCTTGAAAACTCTCATAAGATCAAACTAGAGTAATTAGTGAGCCAGCGAAAATTGGGCAGCATTTACCCAACTTCAACTACTTCCACTAAATTTCAAAACAATGCCAAACAACAATAACAACGCCAAAAATACCATAGTCAAAAATTTATATTCAAAATAAACCTAAATCAATCCAAAATCCCTTTTCAAAAATCATCCCATAGCCTTCGACTTCAACTTAATACTTTGTGACTTCTCTACTTTGATTCTCTTCTTTTATAAGACTTGCTGAACCTTCAAATCAAATTAATCATGAGGATTAAGATGAAGAACATACCTTATTCTAGAAGAACTTCACCTCACTCAACTTCTTCCAAAATCAAATTCGTCACAACATTGAGTAAAGGCAAGAACAATCCTTTTCCATGAATTAGCTTGGGGTTTTGGAGTTTGATCTTCTCTTGTGATGGTTTGGAAGGATTTGGAATGATGGAGAACCTTCAAGAACACTCTTATAATATGGATAGTGAATATATGAAATGGGACCTTTTTGGACTTTAAAAAGCCCTTGAGCCGACATTCCACCTTAACTTGCGGTGGAGATGCGGTCTAGCAAGTTGCAACTTGTGGCCGCATCTATCCACCTCATCTTGGGGTGGTTCTGGGTAGTGAGTTCACCCAAAATGGAAAGTTTTTGTCCATTTTTCTACACCACAAACTCAATATGCGGCCGCAAACTGCCCACAAACTCCAACTTTCGCAAAAATGAGTTCTTTTCTATTCGTTTGCCTCCAATCCTTATGGAACCTCCTTAAAACTTATGTAACCTTTCGCAAACCATATAAGAATCCCTATAACTCCCTATCAATCTAATGCTAAACAATGCATAGAACAAACAATGCAAAACCTTCCAAAAACATGACACCAATTCTAGTCTTCAACGAACTTGCTTCCACCAATTCATTTAACTCTGAAACCTTAAGGTACATACTTATAATTTGTTAGATGTCTTCCTTAACTTTATAAGGACTTTATGCACACTTTGGGCTTACGTTAATTTACTTATAATGCAAACGACATGAAAATTTTTTCCAAGGTGTAACAATTAACTATTGCCCCTTAGACACTCACTGAGTACCTAGTACTCAGGCATACCATTGTTGTTTTTTATGGTGTGTCAGGTAGCGTTGAGGAGCTAGTTCGTGATACGCGTGCGGAATAGGAGAGCTTGCTACTTTCACGCTTATTGGTGAGCCCACACCCTTGTTTGTGGGACGTCTCTATCTAAGTTATTGCTTTTAGTTTTCGGGCTGCGTTCTGAATTTAGACTATTTAATATTTATCATCTTGAAATCTCCATAGATAGACATTGATATTGTGGGTAGTTGTTGAAGTCGTCGTTTGACTCATTGGGTGTTGCTACGTTCTTATGATGCTATATTTATATTAGACTTCTGTTTTTTAATTTCATAATTGTGATCATGCTCAATTAGCTATTTATAATTTGTTGGAATAAATCATGAAAGATTATTAAAAAGGAACATGATGTTTATGATGTTAACAATTCAAACAGTTCAATCTACAAGAATCATCAATAACAATTAAAGTATTAATGCATGAATGCAATGCAAGGCCCTTCTGTCCATCAGCCAGTACACACACGTTCGAACATTAACGAATCGTGACCCATGGGGGACTCGCGAGGTCCATAAACCACCCGGAATACTAGGTCTCTCAGATCATATCGAGTCCTTAGTCACATTAGGCTCCAAATCTCATAACTTAGCCCTGTAGGCTCCATATACTCTGTCTCTTAGCCAATCTGCTAAAAAATTATCACCACTCAGTCCGGAACTAGTTTTCCACGGACCCACAATTGTATCCTCAATAATAATAAGCATGAGATACAAAATAAGCATGAATATGATGTGCAACAGAATAAGAAGCAAGAATATGCAACAAAGATTCCATTTAGAATAGCATAAGTCATAAAGGTCCCATCTTAGCTTTTTATTTACTTTTAACGAGTATTTAGGAGTGATGTACTACACATATTTCAAATAAAACAGACATATAATCAAGATAGGAAGAACGGGCTTCAGACCCAATCATATATCCATAGGATCGTACTATCTACTAGCTAGTGCCCACAGTATGACATTCAGACCAACTATACAATTTAAGCAGACAATTACTGTCACGACCCAAAACGAGGGCCGAAGGGGCACCCACACACTCTCCCCTGGTGGGCGAACCCTTCCCTTACCCAACATACAATCTATCAATGTGGAAGAATAATATAAATGCTAATAAGTCTCAAATATAAAAGGTAATAGTTACGGAAATACATAAACTACCCAAGGAATCTGGTTTGAATAGTACAAAAGCTTCTAAGTATACAACTTGAATAAAATTTACAATCACAACCTGAATACAACTTCTGTTTAGAAAGAGAATTTAATAGAAAAGTCTAGATGAACTCCGTGAGATCCTTGAAGCCTAACCGAATCTCGCTCAAGTACCTGGAACAACTCTACAACCCAAAAAGTATGTAGCAAGAGTAGTTTCAGTATAAACAACACGTACAGGTAGGCATCATAAGCTGACAATAATTAGCTCACATATATAAAATAAAGAAACTGAAAGATAGGCAGATAAGCAGTCCAAATGCAATCATTAAGCACATCCACGTAAGTCTTGCAATAATGTGAACCACACTACATCTCAGTAATCTACAGTCATGGCCTAGGCAAACCTCTAGCCCTCGAATCCATCAAGTGTCTAGGTAAGTGATTGACAAGCATGCATACTATGGAGCTTCTAAGACAAAGAATGATTATCTAACACATCGGGACGCAGCCTGTGAAAATACTAAAATAATAAATGAATGAAATGAGGGTGTCCCACGAATGAACATGTGGGCTCACCAAGTCAGCAGCAACAGCAAGTCCTTCCTAAGCGCCTGAAGTGTCAAGAACCTGCTCTTCTCCGTTACCTAACATATCATCAAAAACAACAATGGTATGCCTGAGTACTTCGTACTCAGTGAGTGCCTCGGGGACAACAAGCAATATGAAAATAGTTTACAGTAATACGTAAAGAAATCAGTTCTGGAAACCATATGAAATCAATGTAAAAACAGTTATTCCACTTGTGTATCTCAATAAGAATTATCAAACTGATTATAAAGCCTCTTATCAAGTACAGCTTTTAAATATGCCTTTCAATTGATCGTGATTATCAACAACAATTCTATGAAAGAATAAGGATATCACGCATGCCAATACAGGCCAAAGAGTCAAGCACATCAAACGGATGACCATAAAGGTACCCTAATAACAGCGCACCACACCAGAATAAGTAATTCTCGGTGGCTATCCTTCCTCCTAAATAACTAGGCATAAACCGCACTCCAGGTAGCAAACCCGGTAGTGGCCACTCTTCCTCCCAAATGTCTAGGCAATTACCACACTATGATCCATAGTGGCTACCCTTCCTCCCGAGTAGCTAGGCCAAACACAACAACAAAGTTCACAGCATAGAGGCCGATTCGCAATTTGTCTCAAAGTATGTCACACCGTCAATTAGCATTAAAGTTCATTATGTCATATCGTAAATATAAATCATTTCAATGAATGTCTTGAAAACGTTTACACTTCTTTAACCAAGATTTCAATGTCATAATTCATCATGAAAAAATTGATACCAATCCTTAGCCATCATTATTGATTATCTCTTATAGAGGAAAAATGATTATGATTTCATATACGTATATAGAGGATAATACAATCAAGGTTTAATGTGGGTTTGTCCCCTCACGCACACCAACCATAATCAAATCAAGGAATAGAGTTCAAGCCTGAAAATTTCACCTTTTTATTCAATAAAGAACTTTTAAAAGGAGATATACATCCAAAACAAGTTTCCAAAAAGAGACATACCTTAATTATGGTTTACGTATCTTAACAATTCACCTTCGTAGCGAAGAACACCCAAAACCCTAGCTTTGAATCACTTGGGAAGGATTTACCTTGGAAATCCTATGTTTTGGTTGAAGAATCATGTTACTAATCATGAATAATTGTTGGAATTATTTAGGAATCATTAGAGCGATCTTACCTTGATGTGGGAGGATGAGGAGAGGAGGAAAACGGCTGCTTAGGGCTTTAGAATGAAGTTGTAATGTCTAATAACTGAAACTTCGAGTTAAGTGTTGAATTTATAGCACTGGGAAAATTGGACCCCCTAGCTCACCGAGCGAGCCCCAAAGCAGGGGTGACCTCGCTATAGGCCGCCCTCAGCGAGGTCCTACCTCACTTTGAGCCGCGCTCAGCGAGGTCCACCCTCCAAAAAGGACTTAGTTAATTTTTTCTTAAGTTTTCACTTTTGGACCCCTCTACCTTGCTGAGCAAGGGCTATGGCAAGCCCCTACCTCTCTTTGGGCCCAGCTCAGCAAGCTCCCCTATCCATTTTACACTTAGCCAAAATTTTACGATTTTTGACTACTTCGACATTGCTCAGTAAAATGGTCATAACTTCTAGCACAAAGCTTTGTTTGAGCTCCACAATATACCGTTGGAAACATATTTCAAATTTCTATAACTTTTATGTTTGAAGTTTTCTCAAATTCTTTACATATTTTCACGAAAATGGCCCAAAGATAGACCTACCGAAACTTTGGCGAGTTTAAGAGCCCTTAACAACTTCACTAGTTGGTTTGACTTCAAAACAACTACCTACCACCCGAATTCATCCCGAATCGATTCATATCGATAAAATATCATCTTAATACTAGTTTTTACACATTCACACCTAACTCAAATTTATGGGGTGTTACAATGCAACATCTCAAATAAATCAACAACCAAGGAATCAAGGCTAAAACGCACCAGGTAATACAGCATATACAACAACCAGAATTAGATATGTGAATGGATGTAATATGAATGCGTGTACGATGCAATGTAATGCATTAGCCAATTGTCTCATACCGTACACACATGCTACGGACGGAATACCTCCACATCGCGATAGTCATGACTCATAGGGGATCCGCGAAGTCTATGTACCAGTCACTCCGCACACAGCCGTAGATGACTACACCACTCCGGCCTCCATACATATAGCCATTCCGCACACAGCCCAGAGATGGCTACTATGTCCAATCTGTCACGACCCGAACTACGAGCCGCGACGGTACCCGAGGCCGACCACCGAGCACCACTCATTCTATCGCTTTATCCCGCCTTTATTCATATTCCTTATCAATTTGTAAACATAGAAAACGTTTTTCATTTAAAACATATTTACTTATATAACATAGGCCCTTTTGGCTATCAAAATATTAATATACATATACTTGCATATACATGAAGACTATGGAACCATACTACCCACGCGTATGCATCTACGAGCCTCTACTAGAACATTGAACATATGGACGGGGACAGACCCCGTCATGCCCAAAATATATACATATATACACAAAATAACATCTCAAAAATAGCACCTCCGGGATAAAGGAGGTTTCTTCGCCGATAGCTCCTTGGATCCGTACCGTTCGTTGTCTACCCGCGTGCATGCACACAGCGTCCAAAGAAAGGGACGTCGGTACGAATATCGACCGAGTATGTAAGGTATGAGTGAAATGAATATAATAGGGAAATCATAATGGCACGAGACGAGGATATAACCTTCGACTAGGTACATGTTATACATATATTACATATGGCATGTCATATAAGCTACCATGTCGTATAAGCATCATTATATCATACACGCGTTTCCATATATATATATATATATATATATATATATATATATATATATATTATCATAGCATACATGCATTACCATATCATACATACATTATCATACCATACACACATCATCATCATCGGTTCACGTATGTCCGCCTTCAGGCACGGTGTAGTCGCACGCAGCCCCCGCGGTGGTGGTCATGTCCCGCCTTCTAAATGGAATCATATATATGGTGGTCATGTCCGGCCCTCTCGGCGCGGTGTAGTCGCACGCAGCCCACTAGTGTTGGTCGTGTCCGGCCAATTAGGCACGGTGGAATCTCATCATCACACACATCATACATTCATCATCATAAGTAACCTATGCTTATCGTTACCATACATTTCATAGGTACATTGTAGGCTAACATCATCATACATACCATAGAGTTGCAATTATTAATTGTCTCCTAAGCATATCATGGCTCTATCCTAGTTTAGTAGCATTACATACATGTATAAATACATATATCGTCACAGCATATAGTGGGACTCATAGGCATCTATATTCATGTCGGGGTGACGGAAGGTCGTGGAACCCCGACCACATTATGGAGTAATCAGATCATCATATCTCACCTTGAACGGACTAGAAATTTAAGGTGAGTGTTCACAAGGAAAGAACCAATGGAATCTCACTTAGGATCCTCGACTTCATGGCGTCATTTCTTACTCTAGGATTCTTTAGATTTCACTTATCATCGTCAATTATCGTGCCGTGCTTTATCCCTCTTCTTTATCTTATACATGTGTAGCTCCCTATAGTCATAGACTATCGTCATTACTATCGTGCTCATAGTATATCTCTTTATCTTCCTCTCGTATAACTATTTATAACGTAGGCTCTTAGTACTTCTAATTTGGGAGATTCATGGAGACGGAGGAAAGTCATGCCTTGAAAGGAAAGGGACTAATCATCATAAGGTAGGTTTACCAACGAGGATTAATAACAAGGAGGCATATGAAGGACATTAACCTTATAGAAATCTTGTATCGTAACTTTATGATTTCTAGACATTATCACATTCATGTCATTCTCTTCATTTTATCTCATATGAGCTCTTTATAGCGTGGTCTCATCATTCACGGCACATACATACATGGAAAAGTCATAGGAAGATAGGAGGATTCGTACCATAGATCATTCCTTAGAAAGAAAGGTTGAACCTTACATACCTTTGTCGTTTAACTATTCGATTGCTTGCTCGTTCTTCTTTAAATGCTCGCGGCTTTACCTTCAAGAGGATTCGCATCAACATTAGTTAAACAATCATGCGAGCGTACTTACTAAAGCTATAGAAAATTGGGCAGCGTTTCCTTTGTTTAAACTACTTTCCACCATAGTCCATATCAACTTCCAACATTCATAATAACCATCACAATATCACCAACAACAATCGTCATCCATTCACATGATTCGTATTTCATAACTTTACTTTAATTCTTCATACTTATGGCCAAAGTTCACTATCGCATCCTTTCGTATCCAATGCTTATTTCATATTCTAAATATCATTTATAACACATTCATAACATCAACATATTCGTTTCCATGATTCAATCCAACTACTACTCCACAATATTACTATTCACACATTTGATGATATTATATATATACAATCCATGTTTTTCAACTTAATAATAATTCAATTAACATGAATAGGTCATGAAACTTACCTTAAATAATAGAGGAACACCCTTTGGATGATATTGCACCTTTTCCACCAAAACCCTATTTCATCTCTCTTGGGATTTCTTGATTTGGATGACTTTTAATGGGTTTCCTTCTTGATTCTCTTGATTTCTTGTTGTTGATCCTTGATTTCTAGTGATTTCTCATGGATGAAGTGTTTAGAACTCTCTAGATTTTTCTTGGATGGTGGAGGTGAGAAATGGAATGAATGAAATGAAAAAGGAAAGGTCCCTTATATAAAATGAATTTCGGCCCGATTGAAATATACGGACCAACATACGGTCCGTATAAAATCTACTGACCGTATGTTGGACCGTATATTTGGTCCAGTAGAATACGCTATTCTGGGCCAGATCTACGGCTGGACATACGGTCCGTAGATTTTGTACGGCCAGTATGTCTGGCCGTATGTTTGCCAGTTTTTCGAGAGTTGTTTCGTCGACTTGTTTGATCTCCGATCCTTATGGAACCTTCTTAACACTTGTTACTTACTTCAATACCATTCTAAGGGACGTTATAACTCTTCCTCAAAGGGTCGTTAAGACATCATTAACTTAATACTCGTGATTCTTATCCGATACGTTCAACTTATAACTCACTTTCCTTAGCAACTTTCTTTCCCTAACCCGAATGTCTTTGGAAATCTTAATTGGAACTATCACATATTATTTCTTACTTGTCCAAACCTCGTATACGTCATGTCCTTCATGGGTCTATTCACTGTACACTAACGGAGAATTTTCCGAGGTGTAACACAATCCTTCCATAACTCTGGATGTTTCTTTAATATTCATCACCATTAGTACCACTCACTATTCATATCAAGTGTCATGAGAAATGCAGGATGAAATGCATGCATGAATACCAATTTCGATAATAATCATGAGGGTGTATAAGCATAACAACATCCTTAAATTAATTACCAATATGAACTTATTCCCTACTATGTACAATGCCACGTCCGGAACAATTTCCCTCCGGACCACATAGGTAACACCATATATATATATATATATATATGCAAGAGTGGCCAAACGAAATATGTACATAGCAAACACCATAATAAGAAGCCTCGGATGTTTCACTTTCCCTCATATCATTATTAATATCAAATCACAGCTCACAACAATGAATCGTGTAGAATGTCTATGAATGATATGCATGTATCAATCTCAACTGTAAATCATAATCAAATCTCAATCATGCCACACATGGAAACATATCATAATACCAATATCAAGTCAAGTCCTTTCCTCTATCCATGTTAATTTCAAGATAAGTGAGAGACAATCGTATCATAATCACAATATAGAAACTAAGTACAAGTCCAATATCACACACATGACAACAAGACAATAAACCACAAAGAGGCAACAAGCCACAAATTAGTCAACAAAACCAATCCTTAGAATATCCATCCCAACTTCATACTCGAAGGCTTAGCATGCTTTCTCTGTTAATAACTAACTTCTACATATGCTTCGCTAAGTGGAGTCTAATCAAAAGGTAAGCCGTAACCTACTTGGCTGTCGAGCTGGAGCCACGAACAATCAAACCTTTGACTTGCCTTTCCGGAAAGACTCCAAGTACTCAAAGTCTATCCATTATCAAATTCTAAGTTAGAAATAAGAAGCCACGATACCCATAGTGCTATACTATCCTTCGAATAAAAACAACTAAGAAAAATTGCGAAAACGGGCCTACAAGGGTAAAATAGGTATTTCAAAGGTGAAATTGGTAACCCAACGTTCTAGAAGCTTAATTCTACTCCTCAATTACTAAATTAACTCAAGAATAGGTTAATTTCATCATTCAAGTCAAAATCCCCAATTTGGGTATAAACCCTAACTTTCAATCTTCCAATTCATCAGCAATAATTGAAAATTCAAGCCTATTGGTCACTAATTCATCAAATTCCATGCTTATATTAGTCAAATCTATCAACAAATCTCATATTGAAAGACTAAATTTCAAATAATGAAGTAAGTGTCTAACCCATCTTCTTCCTTAAGATTCTATAGATTTTCTATCATGGATTCATGCTTAAGAAAGGTAAATGAATGAAATCAAGGTTAGAGAACTTACCCTCAAGAGAAATCTGCTTAGAACCTCTTCAATTTACCGAAAATGAAGGATTTTAATAAGCATTAAATAGGGTGCTTGTCCACGTCACCCGCCACAGCGGTCGAGGGTCCGCTACGGTGGAACCGCTCCCGTGGCTCTCCTTCCGCCACAATGAGTACGCCGCAACAGAACCCTGTCCATTGTAGCGTCTCACTACGATTCCACACATCTTGCCATAGCGGACCATGCCTTGCCGAGGCGGGTCCGCTGCAGTGTACAAGGTGCCGCCACAGCGGGCACCAGACACCAGAAAATACAAGTTTTTCACTAACTCATTTCCAAAACTCAACAATCACCGGAGACCTCACAGATGCAAACCGGATATCCAAACACACATAATAACATGCTATGGACTCACTCGTGGCCTTAGAATTCCCAGCGCTGGTCTATTTGACCTGGTCAACACCCAATGGTCAAAGACCAACTATCCAACCAATAACCCAAAACGCTCCCGAGTGCCTCAGGAACCAAACTTAGCATCCTAACAAGTCATAATCGACTATCTGGACATCTTAGAATCGACGAAATTCCGAAAAAGATCCGTTTACCCAAAAAATCAACTATCGGTCAACCGTTTTTCGCTTTAAGGCTTTAATTCACATAAGCCATCATAGATCTATCCCGACTACCTCGTGAATCATGCCACCATCCTCGCGGGTCAAAATCAAACTAATAGGGCTTGGGAAAGGATTAATAGGGGTAAATAGGTCGGAAGCACTATAACGACCAAACGGGTCCTTACAATTACCCATATCATGGCACCAGTACCTGATACAAGTGCTCGTCACCTCACCAGTATGGGGACCCCCTTAGTCACCCCATTATCCCTCTTAATTAGATTCATTTAGACCAACCACGATGACCTACATAAGGTACAAAGTCTCAACTTTTTTGCAATTAGAAGTCTGAATCACAACACTTGCTTGCCTTTTCATACGGCCTCCAATGGTCCCAATCTGGTAAATATGGACTATACATTAGGATACGAGTCTATTGGTACCCATATTGACATAGAAATAATTCGGACCCAAAACGACACCCAAAATAGGATTCTGACTCAAAAAGGTCAAAATAGGAAATTTAATCCAAAATTGGTCTACCCCTGATCTATAGAACCTAGCTACCAAAAATCAATTCAATCCCACATCAAATTCATGATTAAATCAAGATTCCTTAATTTAGACTTAGGGTTCATAAACCCCCAATTTCCCCAACCTAAATTCATGATTTCTAGCATGGAATTCCTCAATAATTAATGATATAATCTCAAAACGAAGGTTAGGAACTTACCCAATTATTATATCTTTCCAAATCTCCCAAAACCCCTTTAAATCAAGCTCTCAAAGCCAAATATGTGAATGAAAAACCTAAGGTTTGAAGTGGGTGATAAATATCTAATCCTACCAGCGATTTTGCAGATGCAGCCAGCGGCACGCAGAAGTGGCCTCGCACTTGCGCCCTTTCCCTCACATCTACAAAATTTCATTAATTCTCTCACATCCGTAGATGCGGACCAAATGCCATAGAAGTAACCTCGCATCTGCGGGACAAGTACCGTTGATGCGATGCATCAGACACCAGAAAAATCTAGTGTTTCCACCCATCTACCCCGAAATCCCGAGACTCATCTGGAACCTCCCGGATATAAACCAAATATGCATTCTACTCTAAAATCATGCTATAAACTCATCCACGCCCTCGGACTTTTGAAAAGACATCATCTTGACCCGGTCAACCCCGAACGCCCAAAAACCAACTTTCCAACCAAAAGACCAAAATGCCCTTGAGCCCCTCGGGAATTGAACTAACTACTCAACCAAGCTATAATCGATATTCCGAACCAAATGGAATCGATGAAATTGCCCAAAAGTCTCATCTACCCCCGATGTTGACTTTAGTCAACATACTTAAGAATTCTGAAAAATTTCCACTTTCTCACTCAAAATATATCTGAACACCTCAGGAGTCACGCCACCTATCCCCACAAATCAAAAACACTCTAGAAAGCTGGGGGGAGGGGGGGTCCACAGGGGTAAAATAGGCAAAATAGCAAAACAGTCAAACCGACCTAACAGGTCGTTACACACCCGAAACTCATTCGGAATCCTCTGGACATAAATCAAATATGCAAACCAGCCCTAAAACATGAAACAAACTTGCTCGCGCATTCAAATGAATCATACAGGGTTTCCTTGACCCGATGTTGAGGTTCCTCACGGCTTAGTAAATTTGGCGGTGACAGGGTGGGCTTGATAAACCCACCAGCCGATTTCCTTTTACATTCATATGTTGTGTATATATATATAAAGAAATATTTGTATATTATTGAAACCTTGTTAGAACCTAAATGAAATAAGATTAGGCAAACGAAGCTGATATCATGAGAATGAATAGGAAACCCACCTTTATAACTTGGACCCACACGGAAAGATAAGAGCAATACTCATTTCATAAAAACAAATACTTCAAGAAAAATGCTTTTCTTTTCTTGAGGATGAGAATAAAATGGTCTTTTTCGTAAAACCAAAAGTTTTCAAATGGTCTTGATTTAAATTAAAGGAATGTTATTCCAAAAAGATTTTTGAAGACTTTATTCTTTCCTCAAATTTTGTTTGGATTTTTCGGTCTACATGAACATAAATAAACCAAAATGGGGCTTTACATTATTTAGAGTTTTGCAGAAGGATTTGGATCAAATGAGGTTGACTCACATTTCCAAAGGAAAGAAGTGATTTTGCCTTTTTTCTAAAATATATTTTCTACAAAAATGTATAAATCTTGTTAAAATCAAGGCTATTTTAAAAGAAAATATACTTGGACCTTTTTTATCAAAACCAACCCAAATAAATAATATCACATCACTTTGGAACAAATTAAGTGGAACTCTACTTAGGGGAAACCTTGAGTGTGTTTTGGTCTGAGAAAGTGAATGAGATTATTCGAACTCTTTTGTGATCCAAACTTGATAAAAAATGAAAAGATTTCAGTCAAACCCATTCCTTTGATATGCCATGAACAATACTTTATATATGCTCTTTTTAATCACATTTTAAGCAAATATTTACTTTTAAATCCCGTTTGTCAACCGCATTTTGTGGATCCTTAATACCGAGGGGCCTAACACCTTCCTCTGGAGATCACCTGAACTTTAATACTAAAAGGTTTTTTTCTTAAATAACCTTAAAATTGGTTTCCTAATTTTCATAAATTAATTAGGTGGCGAATTTAAAAAATAAATCTAGAATAAAGGCCAAATTATGAAGTAGCTTTTATGCCTCACGTAAAAGTGAACCGTAACAGATGGTGACTCCGCTGAGGATTTCAAATAGGTTCTAACCGTAAGGGTTTCAATATATGTGGCTTTACTTGTAAATATTTACTTAAATGTTTAATTTCGACATGTATAACTATCATGGCATGCATATCATAAAGCTCCTCTTAAAAGGGTTGTGAGAGACCATATCTGTCACTCTTTTTTTTTTTAAGAAAGAGTTGAGGTGCTTACCAGATATTGGGACTGTGATAAGATAGTTTTCCAGTTTGTTGAGATAGATATGACCCCAACTTTGGAGGAGATTAGAGATTTCATAGACAGTAACAGGACTTCAAAACAAGACGAAGAAAATCCGATCACAACCTCTTTGCCGTGCCCCAAAACCCACCCTGGATGCAACAAGCTTCCGATACTATGGACAATACCGGAAGCACCTTATAAAATCAGTAAACGTCTATTCTCATTAATAGTGTTTCAATATTCGTTTAGAACAAGTCATTTATGGCTAGTTGATAGCATACTCATACTTATATAAATCAGTGGAAGTCTAATATGGATAATCAATTTTAAGACGTGGCAAACGCCTCAATAAGTCGTGCGAGACTTTCAATATCTACCCACAACACAACGTCTAACTATGGAGCTTCTAAGAAACATAAAAAAAGTCTAACACATCGGGACACAACAATAGAACTCGATAGATGGGGTGTCATAAGAACAAGCATGGGGGCTCACCAATAAGTCTAAAAGGCAGCAAGTTCTCCTACTCCGCACGCATATCATGAACCTGCTCTTCTTCGTTACCTAACCTACCATAAAAAACAACAGTGGTATGCCTGAGTACTGGATACTTAATTAGTGTCTAAGGGAAAATAGTTAATAAATCAAAAATAAGATAGTCACAGCAAAACTTGTGAATCAATAGTAGTAAAACAGTTTGAAAGTAAGAGATATAGCAAACGTCATCAACCTTGGTAGAACTTTATGTAAACAACCAAATAGATAAGAAATATACCAATTTCAATCCGTCAAACCTCTATCACCTTAAGTCTTTTAATCAGGAACTCACGAGGCACTCATAAGCAACCAAAAGATCAACACATACCGACTCACGGGCGAGCAATAATTTGATACACCGGGGATATTATCCCATGGAGGCTAATCGTCCTCTGGACTAGCACACCAATAGATGCACCAAGCTACAAAGCACGAAGGTCAATCTGGACTGACACAACAATGCTCAAAAGCAATACGTTAGGATCCATAACGGCCAATCGTCCTCTAGACTAGCACAACTTGCCCATACAAGCCCAAACACAAGCAAATACATATTATGACATGTTAACTAAATCATAAATAATGGCTTATAGTCGAATTCCATTTTCAAGTTATCTTCTCACAATAGAGTTATTTCGAATCATAATCACTTTAGAATTTGATGTCCAAATCATTCATTCAAGAAAACTCATTCAAGGAAAATATGTTTAGAGTTTCAACCTTTAGAAAAATAGGTTTAATCATCCTTATTAGGGCAATACATGTTCATCATGATAATATAATTCGTATAAGGTTAGATGCGGGCTTGACCCTACACGCGCATGACATTTTTCAATTGTCACTTTTAGTTCGAAAACAAGTTCAACAAAGAACAACCACCAAACTAGGTTTTAAACTTGTACAAACAATCAAAGTAGGATTCTCAACCATCAATCATGCTTTCACAACATAAACGTACTTCAAAGAAGATTGCAAATTATAGACATACATAAGAAAACATTTTCAAAAATAGACATACCTCAATTCCTGCAATAACGTTACCAAATGGGTTTTCCAAGGCTCAACAATCACTCTACAATTAATTTAGATGAGAAATATTAGAACTTTACACCTTTCTCCTAGAATCCCCACCCTTTTTGAACATTAGGGTTTATAATCCAATATTTATGTTCTTTCTTTCATATGATTCGCCCATGGATTCTAATCACTTGTAATAGCCCACACAAGTCTCAATCCATTAAATAAACACCATTAGAGGTCAAAATCTTACCTTTACTAAGATTCCCCCAAAAAGTCCTCTTCAATTGTTCTTCCTTTGACTTTCAAGAATATATGGATTGGAATGATAATCTAGTTTTATCCTTGTTATTTTGAGATGGTTTAATCATAGGATGGTTAGGAACTCACCTTGTAAGGTTTAGAGAAGTTCTAGGGTCTTTTCTCCTCAAAAAGTAGGCCAAAAATGAAGTGGAATGAATTTTTGAAAAATTCATGATATGTACTTTTATAGCCGCATCACCACCTGCGACACAACCTGCGGGCTAGAGAGGCACAACTTCGGGCATTCAACTTGCAACACGACCTGCGAAATGCAAATTGGTAAAATTATCATAACTTCTTTCTCACAGATCCATTTAAGCTCCGCCTTATATCGTTGTAAAGCTATTTCAATGGGCTACAATTTTCATGTTTTAAGTTTTCTCAAACACTCAACGGATTTTCACGTAATTAGGGTCGAAGTTAGAGCTACCGTAAACTTGGTCGATACTATCGAATCTTATGCACTACACTATTCGTCTTGATCTTAAATCAACTATTTCCACCTAAACTCATCTTGATTGTACTTCATATGTCTAATATGTCACATTTACATATTCACACCTAACCCGGATTTATGGAGTGTTACACTCTAAGTCCCAGACAAACCAAACCCCCTCCCCCCCTCCCGAAATCATGAAGAAACTATCGCTAGTGTAATAACCCAATTTTTTTTAATAAGGGTTTAATTGGTAATTTTAGCTAAAAGGAATTTAAAAGAAAAGAAATTCGTAATTAGTATTAAAAAAAAATGGAAAATAAGGAATTTGGTGGGCCAAGCCCAAATAGGAAAAGGAAATTTTTTTTTAAAAAGGATGGGCTTCCAATTTGAAAGAAAAGAGAAGAATGTTTTTTCAAACCTAAAAACGCAAAAGCAAAAAAAAAAAAAAAGCGCAAGAGAAGAAAGGAGAAAAAGAGAGGAAGGGAGAGGAGAAAAATAAAGATTTTCCATCCAACTCATCAAGGTAATGACTCTAAAATTTTATTTAAGTTTGTTACATAATTATTAGGTGAATCTTTATGGTGAAAACATGGGAATATTTTGAGGAATGGAGAAATATATCTCAATCAAAATCATTGATTTGAAAGGGCAAATAGTGTCGCATTTTCTATATATCGTTGGAATCACCTCGTTAAGGCCTTCCCGAAAACATATGTTTATGGCATGAAAACATTGACTAGAGGGTGTTTTCGTCCTTTAAAATTTGACTTAACTCTAAAAATATAGAAGTGGTTTACCCTAAGGGTTTTGACCATTCTAAATCGATTTTTGTGTAGTTTGAGGCAATACGGAGACTCGAGAACGCAGCTTTGATTTATTGAAAGTGTGCTTATGTGAATTTGAGGTAAGAGACTTTAAGCTTTTACTTGCTTTTCAAAACCCGTTTTAAAAATATTTATGTTGCCTTTTTTGTTGCTTGCCGGCCAAAGATATACTTTATTTTCAAATAATATTTTATAAATTATTTGTGATGTGAAAATACTTTGCTTCCCTTAGCATTTTTAAATGCTTCTTGATTATATTGGGGCATTGTGTATGCTTCCATTAACATATGTTTATATAATAAAAAAAATTATAGAATATTTTGTAATGATATATTTTAATTTGTATTTTAATTTGGATTATATTTGTTATTAATTCTTAAACACAACCATATACGGTACTAGTTAAATTGTGTTGAGATATATAATATATTGATAAGGTTTGGGTTGCTATTATATAATGATATCGTGCATAATATTTTTGTACTTGTTGTGTGTTTGTATTTTCTAACACTTGTTTAAGGTCGAGGATCTTACTGGGTTATATTTATGCTACCTTTTATCACTTTACTGGTAATTGAAGACTTCGTGAGTGGCTAGTATCGCGAGCGTACCATTTCAAATTTTATCTAGTTTATTTCTAGTTATTTCTTTTATTTTGGGTTTACATGCCCGACACTCAAACTCATGTAATCCGTTAGATGCTCCATGGTCTTTATATGGGCTAGAGATTCTTTTTATCTTAGCGTTTGTTGGTTTTCATAAATCGATTTGATTGTATTTGGCATTTTTATCATTAACAACTGACCTCGCACTTATTTTCTGCTTTGGAAATGATTAAGAGTATGATATATGGGCCCGGCGGTGGTGTGGGTGCCAAT
Source organism: Lycium ferocissimum (assembly GCF_029784015.1). Lineage (NCBI taxonomy): Eukaryota > Viridiplantae > Streptophyta > Magnoliopsida > Solanales > Solanaceae > Lycium > Lycium ferocissimum. The sequence continues at coordinate 58,357,131 of NC_081342.1, read as the reverse complement.
CATGGGTATTGGGACGGACACTAGCTAGTGTCAAATGAATCTTTGGCCCAACTGTAGCCTTTAGGGATACATATATTATCATTTTTATATATTGATGTTCCTTACAAAGATTGTTTTGGTTGCCATATGCCTATGGAATCATGGTTTTCAAATATAACTTGTCCATTGATACCCGTGTCAAATACCCATGCCATCTTTTATGGCATCACCACAAGTAAAACTTACTTTGAATCGGCAAAATACATGTAAACTTATTTTTTCATTTACACTCTTTTTTGTTGCTTGTATGATATTTTGTATATTTGAAAATACTTTAATTTTAAAGTTTCTATTTTTTTCCTAATAACATATGTTTATATAATAAAAAAATTATAGTATATTTTGTAATGATAAATTTTAATTTTTTTTAATTTCTTAAATTTAATATTCAATTAAACACAACCATATAGTACTACTTAATTCTAAGTCAAATATGAAAAAAAAAATAACTACCTTTTAAGGCCCGTTAACAATTAGTTGCTACCTTTTATCACTTTACAATTCGTAGCTAGTATATGGCAAATTCGTTGTATTACTGTTCAGTTGTATCCAACCTTATCTGATGTCACATGTATTTGATTGTATTTGAATACATACAACCTTAATTTCTCTGAATACCTGTGTATTCAAAATGGTTGTATTCCAGTGCATTTAAATGCACGACGGAGTGGTGTATTGTATTTATATATTGATGTATCCTTTTGTTTTGGTTGTATATAGATTATTCAAAAAACACATACAGTCAAATACATCTAGTTTGCCCAAAAATACAATCAGCAAAATACATGAAACTTATATTTACACTCAAAAAATGACGAAATACACTCAGATATGAGATACAAGAAGGAGAAGAAGCTATGAATTCTAGTCAAATACAAAAAAAATACGTACTAATATGATTCAATCTCGGGTCAAATACAAGTTTCGATTTGAGATCTCATGTTTTTACTCAAAGATCTCATATTGAGACGACTGTCATGGGCAAGCGATGGCGATCACGAATGATGAGTCCAAGTTTGATGAATCCCCCTCGGCGAGGCACCGAGGGAATAGAGGCGCGGAGGGAACGACGAGGAGATTCGGTCAAGATTACGGATCTAAGTTCAATTTCCTTTTAGATCTGAGTTCAATTTGAACACTGTGCCAAGTTTCGCGTGGCTTCATCGAGGAACCGGCGCCTGAGGGAACGGCAGTGGTAGTCAACTGTCGGCGAATAAAGAATTAAAGAGAAAGAGGTGAGGGAGAAGAGAGGAGTGAGGGAGAAATATAAGCCATAAACCTAATGTATTTAGTATAGCTATGAATGGTAATTTACAAAATCATTGTAGCTACTAAATATAAATAAACTAAAAGGTAGTTATTATCAATAATTACCTCTTAAAGGTAGCTATGCCAAGCAATATTTCCATGGGAAAACCCTTGATAGGGAGTGCTACCCTAGAAATGGGCCTTACCAGTGCGAATCCTGATATAGCCAGGCTCCAATACGGGTATCGGACGCTGAGTGGAAAAAAAAATTACACCCTCCAGTTAAAAAAGAGTGTCTACTTAGCCATTTGCACACGCCTTCAGAAAATACTAACTCCTAAGCAAAAATAAGTAATTTGACTAAATTATCCCTGATTATATAAGGGCTTAATGTATATGTGACCCCCTAAACTTGTCTCTTTTTTTCATTTTGGCATTTCCGTTAAGTGTTTTTCCTGTTGAAACCCTGAACTTGGCCTCAAGTGTATCTATCAAACGCAATCCGACTTACATAACATATATGGTGAGTTTCAATTTTTTTAAAGCCTTACGCGCGAATGTCAATCGCATCCTAAGTGGAAAATTCAACCAATTAAAACACCCCACCCATTTTAATTATACACATCGGATATTAAGTTTTGGTTTTGGTTTTTTAGTTTTCAGTTTGGTTTCCAGTTTTGGTTTCTCATTTTTCAGTTTTAGTTTTCAGTTTTTAGTTTTTATTTTCAATTTTAGTTTCCAATTTTGATTTCTTATTTTCCAGTTTTGTTATTTAATTTTTTAAGTGGTGGTTTTTCACTTGTATAAAACAATAACACTTTTCTTCCTATTTGATGTGTATAATTAAAATGGGTGGATTTTTCACGTAAGATGCGATTGACATCCACACGCAAGGCTAAAAAAATGAGACTTACCATATATATGTTATGTGAGTTGGATTGTGTACGATTGATGATAGGCGCCAAGTTTAAGGGTTGATATAAAGAGCAACACTTAGTTGATGTGCCAAAATAAAAAAAGATCAAATTTAGGAGGTCGCATATGCATTAAGCCTTATATAAGTATTGAGATTTTATTACTTAACACTTAATAAGAATAAATATAAAAAAAAAAATTAATTCTTTCTTAATTTAATAAGCCATAAGTGAATACCTCTTTTTAAATTAAAAAATAAATATTAAGTGAATACTCTTTTTAAATGAGATGGTGTACCGCTTAAGAACACTTATTCCCCTTAACCCCTATGTGAAAAAAGAAAAAAAAACCTAGCCGACTCGCATCAAGTCTTTTTTGTTTTCAACTTACATCAATTCTTTTGCACTTGGCATTAGTATTTAAACCTTGGATTAGATTGAAGGGGTCGAGTTGTTCCTCAGCTACAACACAGAAGAATAAAGAAGAAGATTGAGTGGCAATAGAAACCAAATTGAATCTTTGAAAAAAAAAAAAATGTCGGCTCGTTTGATGAAGAAAATCTTGAAAGAACAAGAACCTCAACAACAACAACTACTCAACAGCGAAGAAGAAGATGAATCTGAATCATCTCCTCCTTCTGCTACCTTTCGTAATCCATTCGATCTCCTTGACGACGACGAAGATGATGGTGTTGACCAGGTTTTGTGTTAATCCTATTGACGAAAATAAGGTTTTTTCTTTATTGTTGGTGATTTATTTCGTAGAATTGCTTTCTGTGAGTATTGGTTTTTCTTTTTCTTTTTCTTTTTTTTCTTACCCTTGGTCACCACATAAATCACGGAAAATAAAGCTGATAGTGCCTAGAATGTAAGTCTCCCAATGAACAAAACCCTGATAAATCTAGGGTAGATAATCTACATTAGAGGCTGACCGCGAGCTATTGCTCAGACCAAGGCAGCTGCATCTGAGGTTCATGATGTGCCACCATCTGCACCGTCTCCTATGTCCCAGTATCTGTTCCGCCATATGTGCTGCTGTCCGTGCCATATTCTATTTCTCCGTCTATGCCGCCATCGGCATTTCAATTCTCAGTGACGCCTGAGACAGGCTATTCAGTTTGAGGATGTTGGAGTCTATGATATCGAGGCAGAGTGGTCCTCAGGCTACTTCTTAGCCAGATATTGGCATCGATAGTCCAACTGTTTACATTCCAGCACCACAATCCGCTCCACTTTTTCATTCACCATCTCCTGTCCCGACAGTGGCACCTCAGTCTTTTATTAGCTAGTTGGAGAGAATGGTTCCTCGACAACTGCTACTGGATATTATGTGGAGCAGAAGATATTTAATATGAAACCTCCAGTATTTGATGGTACCTCAGCCAAGGCTAGCCCATAGGATTTTCTTGATAAGTGCCGAAAGATTTTTTCTACCACCACGGGTTTGCTCGAAACTAAGGTGGAGTTCACTACTTTCCAGCGAGCTGGGAAGGTTGAGGTTGAGTGGTCAGCTGTTCGGAGCTCTCGTCAGGCAGGTTCTCTAGGATGTTCATTGAGAAGTTCATTCCTCAGAGCAAGAGGGATGATATAAGACGACGCCAGTTTGATATGATCAGGAAGGGACATATGACCGTGGAGGAGTATGATATCGGGTTCTCAGAGTTGATTCGTTCTACCTATTCGGATATTGCTGAGAGCGAGAGGACGAGGCGTTTTGTGAATGGGCTTCGGCCTCATCTCCGCTAAGCTATTGTGGGCAAGCGCCATTCTGGTTTTTTTGAGAGAATTGTGGACACTACGATGCATGAGGAGTCTTATCGTGTGCATGATCGGGAGGAGATGAAGGCTAGAGGGCCTGAGAGGTTGGAAGCTTGAATGGTAATTCATCTAGTAGTTGAGTGGTTACGACTGTGGTTATCCTCGTCAGACTCAGCAGTCAGTGAGTGCTTTGCTTGTCCGTAAAGAACATCATCCGACTCACTAGATATGGAATATGCCACGTTATTCAGAGCCACTTTAGACTTATGCTCATGGAGCCACCCTAGGGCACTGCCTAGCATAATTACCCAACTCTCCACAAGAATGGCATGGCCTAGATCTCTCTGCTAACCAGAACCACGACCTGGGTGGCTCCTACCTCAACAAGCATAAGTCTGAGGTGGCCCCGAATAAGGTGGCCTATTCCGCTTCTAATGATGGCAAAACACACATGTATGCTCAGTCTGACGAGGATATCACACGACCTCCATATGAACTACCATTGAAGCACACGATGAGACTTTTCACATATCACAGTGTCCACAATGCTCTCAAACGAACCAAAATGGAGATTGCCTGCAACAGTTGAGCAGAGATGAGGCACAAGCCCAATCACAAAATTCCCCAACAATATCCGGATAGGCATAACGAATTAACTAAGAACCTGGTCTCATACTCCTCCACGGTCATATGTCTGTGCTTGATCCTATCAAACTGGCGCCTCATATCATCCCTCTTGCTCGGAGGAGTGAACATCCTAGAGAACTCGGTCCAAGAAATAAGAGGAAACACTTGCCGGATAAGAGCTCCGAACAGTTAACCACCAAACCTCGATCTTCCCTGAGAACTGGAATATAGTGAACTCCACATCCTTTGTCTCTTCAACCAAACCATGGTAGACAAAAAATTTCGGCACTGATCAAGAAAATCCTCTGGGCTAGCCTTGGCCGTGGTACAGTCAAACATTGGAGGTTTCATAACCTTAAAAATCTTCAGCTTCTCACAATACCCAGAAATAGCTGCCACGGAACCATCGCTCCCAACGGGCTGAATAAAAGACTGAGATGCCACTGTCGGAGATGGTGAATGAAAAAGTGGAACAGCCTGTGGTGCTGGAGTGGTAACAGCTGGATGCCAATCTTTGGCGGAGAAGTAGCCTGAGATTGAGTGTCACTCGTTAACATAGACTCAACCATCCTCATAAATTGAATAGCCGTCTCAGGCTGCACTGAGAGTGGAAAAGCCTATGGCGGCGGCATAGACGGAGAAACAGAATATGGTACGGATGGTGGCACATCATGAACCTCAGGTGCAGTTGCCTGGGTCTGAGCAACAGCTTGGGGTCGGCCTCTAGTGGTAGCTCTAGGCTAGGCGGCAGTCCTACCCTATGTTGCTCGGACTTGGTGTCAAGTGTCGGATACGGGTACGGATCCAGAGGTCGGATTCGGCATAATCTAAATTTTAAGATTCGGGGGCAAGGATACGGGTGCGGGGATTTGGCTAAAATAATTCAAAATTATAAGAAAAATAACTAAATCTATGCCTAGAAATAAAAAACAAAAATAATTTTTTAATAGTTATGTTTCATTTATAATTAAATATTATTTTTTATTTAACTTGAAACTCTTCTAGATACAATAAGTGTCCACTCTTTAAGAGCTCTCCGTTTCTTTCAATTTAGCCTCAAATTTTTTCTCAGATTGGCCCATGGATTCAGTCAAAGTATCCAATGTCGTTTGACCAGATCCGACACGAATCCGGTGTCGGTGTCGGTGTCGTGTCGTGTTGGACACTGGTGCGGCAGCAAAAGTGAAGGGTCCGAGCAACATAGGTCCTACCATCGGATCTACCCCGACAAGATGGAGTTGTAGAAGAACCACTTCCCCTCGCGGCGGTAGCAGAATGCGTGTTCGCCATCTGTGAGAAAAGAATTCAAATGTTAGAAGTCATCTAACTATATTGCACAAATAAAGAAGGGAAGGCTTTCCTAAATATTAGTAGCCTCAAATTTATAAGCATGGACATCTACATACTCATGAAGAAACTCTACCGGACATTGCTCCGCTCCATGACCGAGGACCTAAAGTGTAGGCTCTGATACCAACTTATATCTTACATGTAAGCAAAAAGTATTCCTATGCATAAGCATATTCACACATGTTAAATAAATATGAAGGGGAGCCTTGGCGTAACTGGTAAAGTTGTTTTCATGTGACCAGGAGGTCACGGGTTCGAACCGTAGAAACAGCCTCTTGCAGAAATGCAGGGTAAGGCTGCGTATAATAGACCCTTGTGGTTGGGCCCTTCCTCTGACCCTGTGCATAGCGGGAGCTTGGTACACAGGGCTGCCCTTTTACACATGTTAAATAAATATATTCCATAATTACCCGTCAATTGAATAACCATAGTTACGGTTAGAGCTCAAATTCTTCCAAAAAATTGAGGGGTTGTTACATATGTGTACTGTTCTTACTTTTTGTGTGTTTGCCTTGGGGTGCATAATCTGAGGGGATGTCATGGTAAGTTGGTGTTCTGGTTCTTCACTATAGACATGAGAACTATAGATTTGGTGCTTTTCCATGTAATTTTATATGAATATCTTAATTTTAGTAACCCTAGATTCCAATTTGATTATTTAATATTCAAACCTATCAACATTACAGAAAGAAACTAACCTTCTTGAGCCAAGGGAGGCCTTCACAACATCTAATGCCGGCTCCCAGTTCCTTTAAAAGTTTCTGACCAACCCTTCTCTGTTCCTAATATTTTTTTTTTTTCTCAAAGAGTTCTCCTTGGTTAAGTTCTCCTAGTTCATTGTTGATATTATACTTTGTTGACAGAAGCTATGCCTAATCATGGATTGTTGTTGCAGGAAGACAAGGCAGATATCAATGATAGATCCTCAATCGACAACAGCGATGAGAAGCAGTACTCCACCACAAAAACCACTCCTGAAGCATTTGTGTTGTCAGATAGCAAATTTAAGAAGAAGAAAAAGAAGAAAAACAAGGAGAAGTCACAACCAGGAGCTAAGGATAATGAGAACTCTTGGAATGAGTCATTAGAACAGTTATCAATTAAAGATGACTCTTCTCATCCTGAGCATGTTGCTTCTGATCCTGGAAAACATAATCCGACAAATTTAAATGGCAGAGGGAAGGCGGTCAAGCAGTTTACATCTTCTGTCTTACAAGTAGACCCGAAATTTCTTAATGCAGAAAATGAACTTCGAAGAATATTTGGTTCTAAAGTGGTGAATTCATTCGAAAAAGGTCATCAAACTGGAAGTTCTAGACAGTCAAGAGGTGGACGACGTGGAAGCCAGAGCCATCGAAAGACTATTCTTGTTAGTCCTTTAGAACATTGGCCAAGGTGGGATGGATCACTGTCGATGGAACTTGTGGAAACCAGAGATGGGATATCTGAGTTTAGGTAAATGTCATTGCTTTTCTTGATAGTGTTGCAATATCAATATTATATGCTCTTGCTAGTGGTACAGGGGCATGAATGCAGGATGGGGCATAGCCTTGGACGTCCAATTTAATGTGCTAGATAAAACACTATTAGAAACTTTTAGACCACATTCTAGAGTAAAGAGAACTGTAAGTATTCATCATCAACACCAATGTTTTCTTTTTTGTAATTTGTCTCTGGAAAGATCCATCTGTTGCCATACCACTTCACCTGAATGAGTACTAATTTGGCTGCATGCATAGTTTCTGTTTATCTGATCATCTTGAATATTGTTCTTGAATTAGATTTTAATGTATTATCTTACCTTATATTTTTTTAGAATATTTTCATGCTTCTTAAAATAATATCCTGCCAACAGATTGCTGAATGGCTTAAACTCATGCAAAACTGTGGAGTGCATTGAAATTCGCCATTTTTTGCTTTTAGAAACTTTCTAACAACTGAAAAGAGAGCCTATCTATGAGTGGACAATTGAAATAAATGGGCTTCAGCATCTTGGTTCTTTGGCGTTATGACTAGTTACATTTCTTGATTATCGTTTTATTCGGGGCTAATTGCTCAACTTACTTTGACTCATGAAGTTAAAAATTAGTACAAGAGCTGACACTTCAGCCTTGTATTTTTATTCATTTGATGATGATGCTTCTTTTCTTAGAAGGTGGATGTGCATCTAACAAAAGTTTGTTTTATTGCGTAAACATGTGAACTAATTTGGTTCATGTCGTGTTCCTAGGTATGTACATACATCATCATACAGCCAAGCCCAGAAAGCATTTGAAAGTGCTAAGGCAGTTCATGATTTTAATGGTATTGTGAATATTCTATTGCATCATCCGTATCATGTTGATTCACTCATTACTTTAGCCGAATATTACAAATTCAGTGGTGAACAACAAATGTCGGCTGATTGTACTGCTAGATGTCTGTATGCATTGGAATGTGCTTGGCATCCAATGTTCACTCCTTTGATGGGCCACTGTCAACTAAAGTTTAGTTGTGAAATCAACAAACCGTTGTTCTCTGCGCTTTTCGCCCACATGAAAAACATGGATAGACGTGGCTGCCATCGGTCTGCCCTTGAGCTCTGCAAATTATTGCTTCAACTAGATTCAGACGATCCAATGGGTGTCTTGTTCTGCATTGACTACTATTCTTTAAGAGCGGAGGAGTACACATGGCTTGAACAGTTCTCTGAGCAATATAAGAGTGATAATTCCTTGTGGTTATTTCCAAATTTCTCCTATTCTCTTGCTGTGTGCCGGTACTACGTCGAAAATGAGGAACATGCTAAAGAAACAGAGGTAAAAGATTTAAAAGCTTCATCAACAGATCTTATGAAGCAGGCATTGATGCTACATCCATCAGTCGTGAAAAAGTTGGTGTCGAAGGTACCCTTGAAGGATAAAGCCTGGGCTAGCATAATCAAGCACAATTTCTTTAGCTCTGATAAAACAGGGACACCTTCCTTGGATCACTTGATCAATATATATGTCGAAAGGAGCTATCTTGTATGGAGGCTTCCTGACCTCCAGAAGTTTCTTAGGGATGCTGCACTTTCGGTGATTGAGACAATGCAGAATGATGGAACTGATGCCAGAGACTGGACGTGTGTTAGAAAAGAAGCGTTTTCATCTGAGAAAAATGAGTAATTACTACCTATAACTCTGCCCTTATCATCAATGAAAAAGAAAATGATGTTGCTTGTTTACCCCATGTTGCAGTGTTTTCTTCCGTTACTACTCATTAACCGTGTACACCATTTACTTATACATGTGGGATTTAAAAATTGGCTTTGTACTTTTACCAGGTATTCTCACTTGATGGTATCAGATTTCTCTGATTCAGTTCCGACTTTGCCTGCTGATAACTTGCAAAATTTCATGGTTGACCCGAGGGGAGAGGTGCCAAATGATGCAGTACAGCCTGCAAACCACCGTGTCCAAGATCTGACAGATCGAAACGCAATTGCTGTCTTGCTTGAGTCTATGTTACCGTGGATCAACTACGGTTCAGGCCATGACCAGCACGATCATGATGAGCAGGCCAATGAAGGATAGTTTTCTTTTAGTGAGGTATTAATTTCTTCCAAATTGGTATCTGGCATTGCATCGTAAGCATCGATATCTTTTAAGTTCAACTTATGTAATGGTATGAAGTTACTTCTTCTGTCGTTATAGTCCGAAGAGTAATTCAGGGGCAAGTTCTGTATATAGCTGAATCCCCCCACCCCCAGTTATCTGCAGGTTTTAATGCTGGGAGGACACCCATTTAAATTTTCTCCGTTAATAGAATTTTACTCCGCCAGAACTTTCTTATCCTCTTCCTCCTTTTCATTCTTCTTTTTCCAATAAATCATGAGCACTACTAAAATTTGAAATAAAATATACAATGTATTGTAGAAAATTAAAGATTCATTGCTTATTTATGGTTGGAATTGGATTGGTAATGTTCCGTTGAACTTATACATCTATCCTTAACAATATGGATTGGTTTTGTTGGAGCTTTATTGGGTTTTGTCGAACTTAAAAATAAATTTTTTAAAGAAGACAATGGTCTATTAATGTTTGAAGGTTTAAGTTGAATCTGACTGTTGGAAACTGTTAGGGTTACTATTAGAAAATTATGTATCAGATTGAAGTCTCATTTTGGAGTTGGTTTGCATCAATTTTAATGCAAAATTGTGTTGGTAAATTTCTGAACACTATGTTGTGGTGATCACCAAGATTAGGCCACAAAGGCTGAGAATTTCTTGTGATTTTAAGGCAGGTCTTGGTCAAGTATCAAATAAGTAATTGTGGCGATCATCCAACAAAATCCTGATCAATCACCATAACTCATTCTGGCAACCGTCAGGGCTTTCAATTTTTGGTGGGGAGGCTATCTTCCTAAAACTTTTCACAACTGGTTTAATTTCAAATGGTGGAACCATAAAATGTTATTTGTGCAAATAACTAGTTATCGGGGTCGTTTGGTAGGAGGGATAGGATTATTAGTCTCAATGGCATAGGAATTATCTCATGTTTGGTTGGTGGGATAACTCTTTTGGTATCCCACCCAATCTCATCTATATGGAATAAAAGGTAGGATGAGTTCTCCCGTACTATCTCACCCAGTCCCATCTATGTGGGATAACTTATTCCTCCAACCAAATGACTGTTTAGAGTATTTAAGGGTAGAATTCTGGTACTGCTTTGAGGCTTTAGCTCTATAAGGAGTAATAGTGCATGAAAGCATTGGGGGGTAGAACTGGAAAATCCCCAGTTTGGGTGCGAGATATGGAGCACAAAGCTTACCCACATTTCAGAATCTCTTGGCCTGCTTTAGGAGATCTGTGAAGAAATCGAGTATCATTTTTTTGCGTGGATTGGCCTTCTTTTGGGGTGGTCTTTAATTTTTGTCCCGTAAATTGGTGGTCTTTAATTTTTGCTCTTCGCCTAATACCCTGAGGTTGTGAGTTCGAGCCCCAGCTCAGTAAAAAAAAAAGAAGGAATTTCGCAAGGTAGAGGCTTGGATTCGCAAAGCAGAATTTTGTCTTCAAAACTCTGTCTTAAGGCAGAATATGCCTTCAGTACTCCAGAATTTTGCCTTAAGGTAAAATTTTGCCTTAAGACAGAGTTTTGCCCAAAAATCTACTTTAAGGTAGAGTTTGAAACTCTGCCTTGCGAATTTATTTTAAATTTTTGACTGAGCGGGGATTCGAACCAGAAACCAAAGGATTTTTAGCGAAGGACAAAAATTAAAGACCACCAATTTGAGGGGCAAAAATTGAAGACCACCCCCAGCGGAGGGCAATCCTGCAAATTGCCTACCATGTATTAGCACTTTGATCAATAACACATTTTGCTGATTTTCGGTACCCACATTGGAGCTTGATTATATTAGGATTTGCGCCACGTAGGGCCTATTTGGGGGAAGCACTCCCTATCAAGAATTGTTTCATACCCAAAGCTCGGATGAGATCTCTGGTTAAGAGAGGAGTATCTCCATCCGCTGCCCCACATCCTTTGGTGGTGATATGCGTACGTGTGCCGAATGTTCATCATCTTGAGCTTTCTCGATATCTCATTTACCAATTCAAATTTTCCAATGAACCTTACGTTTATTTTTACCAATGACGTGTCCGATTTTAGAACTTAAGCTATTAGACTTAAATTCAGGATCTTTGCATGTTCTGATATTTGTCATATTGTTCGATCAATTCATTTAAAAATTTAAGTTGTTTGAAATGCATTTTTTTTTTTAAGGTAAAAGTTTTATTAAAAGGGTACCAAAAAGTTACTTAAGGTTACATAAACAAAACAAAAAGCACCATAAAGAAACAAACTGCTAGACTTTCTTTCCTAACAAGTCTAGGAAATCCATTGGTTGGTTTAGACTGCCCATTGAACTACTTTTACACCAGAAGAACAAATTCTGCGAACAACTATCTTTTATTCTAGAAATAGATCTATGTCCTTCAAAACAAGCCTTGTTTCTTTCTAGCCGTATTGTCCAGAAAATGCACAATGGAATAGTCATCACATTATCTTTATGCGTAACCTGTTGTTGCCAACTTTGTAATAAACCTCACATTCTGGAGGCATAACCCATGTAATTCCACAGATACTTAGAAATAAGTCCCAGCACTGTTTGACAGCTCTGCAATGTATAAATAGGTGCTCCACTGTTTCTAGATCTTCTTGACACAAGAAACATCTATTACATAATACAAAACACCCTTTTTGTAGATTATTTTGTGTTAAACATGCCTCCTTGTAGCAATCCACCCAAAGCATGCTACTTTAGCAGGAATATTCACTCACGTTTCAATATTAACCCCACTCTCCATTATTTAATTTTTTTTCCTCGAGGATGTAATTTCCAAGAAGAAATCATCAGGGATTTTATTTAGTTGGCTTCCTAAGTAATTGTTAACTAAAGTAACGCCAAAAGAATTTAGTTCGCTTGCAGTACTTCACATGGTCGAATAACAAGAATCGGTTATATGAATTAACTTAAAATAAAGATACTAAAATAAAAGAATTTCCTTTATCTTTACAAAAGCTGGCTTCTCTAATTAAATTAAAACAAAATTTTAGAAAGGTAATAATGAAATAGTCTTGGTCCTGGACTTGATATTTCCTGAATTTCCTTTATCTTTGCCATTGTTTTCAGAATGTGATAAAGTTTTCTCATAGGCCCACAAGTTCATAGTAAGTATAAATTGATAACATAAAACTTTAGGACAATAATTAAGTAGAATCATAGAGTAGACAACCAGTAAACATTTGATAATTCAATAAAATAGCAATTGTCCAACGCAAAGATTATTCAAAGCTACTTACGACAGAAGGGTTGACAATACGATAACTGGATGGTATCAAAGTCTGCAGAACAAAGATAAGCCGTGACTCTCAAGACATATTTTTGCACAGTTGGAAAGAATAACGGATCTGCAATACTGTACTATGATTGATAAAAATAATATGAGAATGTGTACATTATGTTAACAGATAATAACTTATGTAACGAAACACGTAATATATTTATTAGGTCGATATAAAGATCAGGCGTGAACAGGGCGGAGTTAGAGACCAAGGTACTGGTTCGGCCAAATGCAAACTTTGGTTCAAATCATGTATTCGTCTTAAAATATCTATTTAATATGTATAAATTATTAATTTAGAAACTAGTAATTTAAAAGGGGTAGAATCCTGAACCCATAAACTTTAAATGCTGGCTTGGCCTCCGATAGTAATAATGTGTTTTCGAATATTTGAGCAATTTCTTCAAGTTGTAGACTTTAAGATTGACCAACTCATTGCTTATTTACAATTTTTTTTTTTTGTTTACTTTCTTTGTGTTCCTTTTTCTTCTTCTTCTTCTTCTTCTTCTAATAATTGGTTGATGTCTTGATAACCTGTGCTTCTGATAACACCCTGTCCGCCTATCTGGATGCTTAGTTACACTCAATGTTTCACAATTAGTTTGTGGGAGGACATGCTTAAAGAGTTCCGTCTTTTTTTTTTTTTTTTTTTGGGTATTGCACATCGTTAAACATGTTTGTTCCTTTGGCCATCTGCTGTGCATATTTGTTGGAGTAAACAGTAATCCTAGTTTTATTTAAGAGTAGTTTATGTTACAAAATTATAAACAAAAATTATTTAGCTAAAAATCACGTGAGAAATGAGAAAGACGAGAGTTGAGCACTAGCACGACATTCTTTTCCTTCTTCTCTCTGTTAGTATTTGGATTTGATTTTGGTTCTTATATGTGTCTTGGATTAATTTGGTTTCGGTTTTCTGATGATAAAAGTTTTATGAAAATAGTGAAAAGATAAAACCGAGATTATTTGTTTGAAACCAAGAGAAATTGTTTGTAGAATTAGAAATTTTATAAACACGTCTTTTTCTTCCGCATACCAAGCCAAATCCAAATAATCTTTTGTTTGTGAAATCTTTTATTCTACTAAATTAAATTAGGTTGATTGTTAGATCCAAAAAAGACAATTAGAAATGTTTCTATATAACCATTTATATATTTTAGATGAGACGATTCACAGAATTCACATGGTATTACAACAAGAAAATGTTCTAAGTTTGAATTTCATTACCATCCATTAACAAAATATTTTCACATACTTGACCCAACACAATAATATACTACTCCCTCCATCCCAATTTATGTGGCATCATTTGACTTGACACGGAACTTAAGAAAGAAAGAAAGACTTTTGGAATGTGTAGTCCAAAACTAGTCTTAGATAAATGTGTGGTTGTAAATCATCTCATAAAGTTAAATTATTTCTAAATATAAAGAGGTGACATTCATTTTGGGATAGACCAAAAAAGAAATGGTGCCACATAAATTGAGACAGAGGGAGTAATAAACTCTCGCCGGACGTGTTGCAAACATAGAATGAATAAATATATAAATAAATAAATAATATATTTCCGCCCGTCCATTTTACTTCTTATGCTTACTAAAATTAATTGATCCAAAATACTTATCATCTTAGAAAATTAAGATAAAATTAATTAACTTTTTCACCTTTATCTTTACTCAAATAATGTAGAGAAAAATTAATGTGGTGAAATGAAAAGTAGTATTAATTGAGATCAACAAATAAATAAGAATGTGCTAGTCAAATTATCTTTGTCATTAACATTTTATTAAATAACATGCAAATGGTAAACATGATAAGTAAAATAGACCGTAGGGAGTAGTAGCAATCAGGCAGATGACATATTTCTTTAAGAAAAAAAGTTGATTATAGCATGTATCTGGCAAGACGCCATGAATCACAAAAAGAATTATTCTCAACTCTTTTTATCGCTTCTTTTTTCTTCTTTTTCAAACTTTACATGCTCCTTTTAGGTACAGCTTGAATCTGAACCTAATATTGGGAGTGATAGTGCTACACCATTTCATAGTGGAAATATATTATGATGCCCAGCCTTGAGATTCTTCAATCTCTACTGGACTACTTCTAGCTAGCTCTTAGGAATAAAGGTGCATTACGTTCTCATTACAAGGAAACTGCTCTCATTTGCTTCTTTTTTTTTTTTTTTAAGTTATCCGATCAAATTAATCGGTTATACATTTTAGAATTTAATTAGTGAGTTCAAATTATTCGATAACAGGGTATATGTTCAACTTGTTCGATAACAGGGTATATGCGCTAGAATAATTGAGTGGATTACTTAGGTAATCTTGACAATCAAATTATTTCATAAATAGTATATTTTGGCAAGAGAGCATAAATATAGCATGCGAGTTGAATATATAAAGCAATGTGGTAATTTTCTTTTAAAAAAGTGTTTGCAACGAAAATCAAAATAGTCTACCTTCTGAATAAAGTAAAAGTAATAAAAAGGAAAGAATCTTGGACATTATACCTCTTCAACTTATGTTGAGAAATACTTAAACCTCTTTACTCGCGTAATCATCGTTTACAATGTTTTGGACATGTTATAATCATTTCAAAGTATAGCCGCAAATAATAAAACAATTAAAATTTTAAAAAGTGTCTCCATAGGAAGATTTTGGATAGAGTTTAATACTAATATATCTGCCAAAGCCAAGTGTCTCCGCACTGGGTATGTCGTTGTTGGATGAATTAAATTGAAAATTTTAAAACTCTATTATTGGGGTTCTTGAAAGCTTGAAAATTTAGTGAGTTAATGAATTTTTTGACAAATTGATGACTTGAAAATTTAGTGAGTTAATGAATTTTTTGACAAATTGATGATTCGAGTTTGTCGAGGATGTCATTTTGAAGTTGTGATTAAAATTTGAAGTTATTCGATAAAGTTATTTGGTGAGTTTTCTTAATCCATTTTCATAGGTTGAAGTTTGCATGAGATCACGAAACTCAATTTTTTATATAAATTTGTACTATAATTATGTATAATAGCGTAAAAGTGTATATAAACACCTCTTATACATTATTATATATTTTTCACAAGGTTAATACATTGTATGCAAAATAATTTTGTATAATCACTGTTGCGTTAAAAAAAAAAAAGTTGATTATGCGGGTGTAAACTAAACATATAGCTACTTAGGTGCAATGTTGAGTTGGGCTGTATATTTTTAAAAAACTATTTTAATATGGGTAGCTTATTAATTTTGAAGCCATTAACTCAAAAGAATTAGAAGCCAGATCGCACAAAGTTTATATCTTGTGTCCCAGTATACAAGGTGGACATATCTTTTTTTTTTTTTTTTTTTTTTTTTTTTTTAGCGTGAGAGGGGGTTGTGAAAGAACGAGGAAGAGTCTACTTCAATTCAACGGTCTAAAGAAATAGCCAGTGCATACATATCTTCTACGTAATTCCCAATTTATTGGAATTCATTATTTCTACTACCTGTTCCTAACTGGACTTATTCTACAAGGCGCACCAACGCACGATTCCTGCCTTTTTGACCCACCCATGTCCATTATTCATTAACGCGCAATTAAAGATAAGTTATTCATACACTTCCTCTAGCCCCCACTTTTGACTTTCCACAAATACCCTTATTCCACGACATTATATATATTCCAAAACCCCTCACTGGCTCACCAAAATCATCTGGTATTCTCTCCAACAAAAAGATCCAAGACACAAACTAAGTTAAGAACTCAATTGATTTTGAGAATTCATACGAGGACGGTCCCTAGCCAGATTCAATCCCTAAGGTCAATCAGATCTTTGAAATTTGTAAAAATAGTCGTCACAGTCTGCATTCCTAAGTCAAGAAGCCAATTGATTTGAGAATTTATACAAGGCCTAGCCATATTCAATCCCAAAGGTCAATCAGCTTCTTGAAACTAGTGAAAATAGTCGTTATAGTTTGAATTCTTGTTACATTCAACTTTCATTAAAGTTATTTAAACATGAAAGCGGGTGGTTACTTGTTCTCATTCAAGAGGCTAAACAAGAATAATGGTAATATTGGTGCTCCTAAAAGTGTTAGTGCTAGTGGTTTTCAAGGGGAAATAATAACAAGAGATCATGATAATAGTTCTAGTAAGCCATCACCATTGAGGTGGAGATTCAAGAATAATTTGTCATCTGGTTTAAGGTGGAAAAAGAAGATTCTATACAAATTGCGCCATTGGTTCGTTGACTCCTTTCTATTCAAGATTGTATCTGTTTTTGAAGCCATTGCTTTGGTTTCAACCTTAGCTTTCTTCTTCTTCTGTTGTGGTTGTCATATTTGATTCTTGTGAATTTTCATTTCATTAACCTCTTTTATTCTCCTTCTTCTTTTTCCCTTTGTAAGTTAAGGGTTCGTTAATATTGGAAAAAGGTTGATTTCTAAGGTTCCTTTGATTTCTTTATCGAAGTTCTCAATGTTGTGAAATGTGATGTATGCAAAACTGTACTAATTTGCATTTCTGACTTAGAAATTCTTTTGTTATGTAATTGTTTACCTCGAAAATGGGTAATAAGTTAAATTTGTGAGTGAGGCAAAGGATATGTGGTGTTTTAATCTATATTTTGAGGAATAAAAGAAAGTCGAATCTATTCGGTTTGTTAAGGGCTTGAGCAAATAGTGAACTGATATATTGAAGGCTAAGATGTTTATATCTATGTATAAGAGACAAATTTTTATATATCTATATATGTTAGATACAACGTTGAATAAGGAGATTTAATGAACAGTTCCAGTTATAACCGGACTAAAAATCTGAAGAACACTAGGCAAGAGAAATTTTATAATATATTTGAAGTACAAAGTTTGTGGATCAGAAAAACCAAACCTCAAAATGAGAAAATGACCCTATTTATAGTTTTTCTTCTATGGGCCTCCTATACATCATGGGCCCCTTTTAGGATAAAGAAAACCTAATATGGATAAGGTTAGGTCGTACGGTCGACACCGTACGGCGTCGAACGAGGTGGCGATTCCCGCACGTGGCGGGCGAATAACCGATTATCCGGACTAACGGCCACGATCAGAACGGTCACGAAGAAACCGGGCTAACGGCCACGGCCCGATCTCTTGTATTCGAACCGGGCAACGGCTACAACCAACTCGGCCATATAAGGATCGGACCAGGACCAACCACGATAAGGAGTTATCTCGGAATACAACGAATTCATGCAAAGCTTCTTCGGATCGGACACTACCGTTCGTTCTCCTCCTTTTACCAACCCGAGTTTCACCGGACAAACTTTACCCGATTTTTACCGTATACGGATAGTCCCCGCACTTTGGGACCGAGATCTATCGGAGTAACGGGAAGTGGATGAATCGCGTGGCAGGGATCACGTTGGCTTGTTCTTATCTTTCCATTTTGGCGGGAACGATTGTCACCTCCTTACGCCATACGCCACGTGTTGTACCACGGCGGTCCGGGCTGCGCGGCCGCCGTTACGTGCGTCCCTTCAAATCACGTGCTCATTTATTATGGGACACGTGGCGCTCGCCGATTGGTCAGGACTTTTAACCGCCCAGCCCTATGCGTGCATATATAACCTTCCATATGCTTCCTCCTTCATTTTACTTTCTCCATTTCCACCATCTTTACTTCAAATTTCTTCACTCCACATCTGTTCTTCATTTCATCTTTTCTAACTTCTTTTTCATCGTTGATTCTGTTATCTCATCACCCATATTTGCCACCTAAACTCTGCTTGCAAGGAAACCGTTCTACTCAAAGTGTTGCTCGTTATTTCATTTTTCCATTTGTGCTCCATTTTATTTGCTTCACTGTCTCCATCTTCTTACCTTCATCCCTTTATCAAATTTTCATCAAATTTTCAAACTCCCACCCATCACAGATGTCTGCCAATACTGAAACCACGTCCCAGGATATTCCCTCGGTTTCCTCCCACGGAGCTGAGCCGGTGTCTCAGCCGAAGGGAAAGAATGTGGCCGAGCCAACAGCTTTGGATATTGTGCCGATCAAACCCAACTTCAACAAAGAGTTTGAAGCAGAGAAACCTTCTCTAGTCTCGGACAGAGGATACGACGTAAGACGATATCCCTCTTCCATCACCGAGGATAGGCTCGATCAAGTCCGGATCGACTGTGGATGGGACAATCGTCCGGTACAAGTGTTTGCCCCTGGCCCGAAGGAATCAATCACCGACTACCGGGAAGGCTTCTTATACGTTTACACTTATCCTTTCACGCTAAAGTTCGAACCTGAAATCGATCCGGTCATATTAGAGATGTGCCGGACATACAATGTGACTCTCGCGCAAATTGGTCCGATAATCTGGAGGACAGTAGCTTGCCTCCGGTTGTTGGCCAACAACGCCAAGCAATCATTCACGATGGCACATCTGATCCGCCTTTATTCCCCAAGACGGTTCCGGGGAGGCGTAATAAAATTAGCTAAACGGGGCCGGAATCCGATCTTCTCAAAGATGGACGAAGATAGAGATCGGGGCTGGCTAGAGCGCTTCGTCCGGGTGAGGACCTCGGATATTATTCCGGAGGAATTCATGCCCTTCCCGGAAAAATGGAACGACAGCCGTAAGTTTCTCGATCCCACTTCGTTAATTTATTCTCATTTTCCTTAATTTTATCCCTTGTGCTAACGTTCCCCCTTTTCTTCTCAATAGCCGTGGCGTGGATACCCCCGGTCATCCCACATATGAACGAGTGGGTTGAAGCATTCCTTGACCGGCATACACACGAAGAGTTGACATGGGGAATCCTGGCTCGTGGCCGATGGATCGCCCAAAATCATGGTAACGTCATTTTCAGTTCGGTCGTTACGCACTATCCGTCCTTTTTTAATTCGAACGTTTATCCATAACCCCTTCCATTTTAGGTTTACCGAAGGGTTCGGTGCAACCTAGGCCCGGGACTGTCACGGAACAAGCTATGCCGACACCGGCATTCGACTCGGCCGGGTCATCCAGAATTATTGCTGCTGCCCAAAAACGAAGGAAACCCTCGGACAAAGGAGACAAACCAAGAAAGAGGGTTAGACGCGTCGTCCGGTCTCTGAGAGATGAAGATGAGTCCGACGTGATCGTTCGTAGGGTCGGCGTGGCACCTACCTTTGAGTCGGTCCCGGAGGAGGAAACTGCTATTCCACCCCCTTCACCTGAGGAAAGACCCTCCACTTCGGCTTAGCTACCAGGTGGGGAAGAAATACTTTACCCAACACCTCTTAGGTCTATTGAGTTTGTTGATATGACAGGTGAAGAGTCCTCCGAGGAGATTCCCCTTCAAAGACCACGGAGAGCGGACACCGAGACCGGCTATTGGGAACCGGGACAAGAGTCGGTACTTGCGGACTGGCACTACGAGGCACCGGAAGATACCGGCTCATTGCACGACTCTCCCCGAGGACCCCGTCACCGGGTTTGAAGCCTCTCGAATGTGCCATAATTTCACGGGGGTGTCGGTCTTTGTTCCCAACCACCCTCTTGCTCCTAGGCCGGATAATCTAGATGAGATGTTTTTGGACACTCCTCGAGGAAAGACCCGGCTACCGGGGAGGGGTCGGATTTGGCCATCTTCCCATCCCTCGGGTCACGAGGGCGGCTAATCGATCTACCGATTCCGGTGCGAGGGAAAACCTGGTGAACATCTTTCCGGCTCCTAGCGTGGAACCTAGGAGAACCAGATCAGCAGTAATTACTGTCCCAGAAGATTGCAGTTTCTTATCTCGTCCGGTGGGGGTGGCAAGCTACTTAAGGCCCCTTGTCTCGGACTCGGACAAAAAGAAAATGGCCGGAATCCATTGGCAGAGCCTGATCAACGAAGGAATGCATGCGAGCAACCGGGTAGGCCTTTTAGCCCATGTCTTTTATAACTTGATGTAAGTTTCTAGTTTTTAATGTCTTTGCTTCTTTAGCAGAGTGTGGTGCTTGTAAACGAGGGCTTCATCGGGCCCAACAAGAGATTGATGACCTTAGAGGACAGCTGGATGCCCAAGGTCGAGAAACGACGAAATTCCAACACCTTTTGCAAATAAAGGAAGACGAGCTGAGCCGAACAGTGTCCCTTGCTAACCTTCAGCCCGAGCTTGATGCTACAAAGGCTGAGAACCTTCGGCTGAAGGATGAGTTAGCCGGGGTCGTGCAGAGAAATCGGCTTCTGGAGGAAGAGAAAATCGGTCTTAGTCAAGCCAACGCTCGGGTTTCTTCCAAGCTGGGCGAGCTCGAAACCACCATCTCCCAACTCGGGGAACTTGATTCGGTTAAGTCCGATGCCATCAACTTGGCCGAGAGACACTGAAGGCTCGAATCCCGAGAATGCTAAATGCGTAGATAGAATGAGGGTTTTCGAGCAAAAAGCTGAGGATAGGGCTCGGATGTGCGATGAGCTAAGAACCAGGCTCGGCGAGATGACCGAGGCTAATGATACGCTTAAAGCTGAGATTGACTCGGCTAATCAATATCGAAGCGTCCTCGATGCGAAGGGGTGAGCTCACGGTTGGGCGGCGGGTTGGAAGCCGTTGGCGAAGCCTTGAAAAATGTGGGAGCTGTCGAAGCCTACTCCACGGTCGTAGTGGAACACGAGCGGTGGAGATCTCGGAGGATGACCCTCGAGGAAGCCGAGCGTGGCTTTGCGATCTTCCGGCTCTTGTGCGGAGGCTAGAAGGGCCAGGGAGGAAGCAAAGAGAGCACTCGATTCGATTTCGAAGATTACGAACGGACGAGTCGGCATTCGAGCTCTAGTCAAACCGGATAGGCCGGGGCACATGTTACCCTTTTGTTTTGTCTTTAGTGTTTTGAACTTTCTCAAATTTCAAGTGTAAAAGACTTGCATATATGAAAAGCGTATCTTTCTGTTGACTACTCTCTTGCTTGAATGTTTGTTGTGGTTTTAGTTAAAACTGCCGGTCCTTTCCAAGGATAAGCGGCCATTGGAGTCACTTTCGGACTAATTGTTATTCATTGGTTTTTAATTTCATCCGGTGTGTTTTACCCGGGAAGTATATAGGGTGGTTTGCTCGCGAGACTTATTTGTGCTTTGTGAATTCAGACGTCTCCGAATCACGTTAGGCATTTTTAGGGCCGATATTTTGCGGCTATTCCTTTATTTTTGATTAGGTTCAAGCACCTGAATCTATGCTTAAACAAATTCTGGTGTAGCAGTCCCCATTCGGGGGTATTAAGATTTAGGCTCGGTTTGCTGTAACCTTGTGGCCTTTGCCGTATTTCGGCCGTAATGTTCGGGATCGGGTATACGGATAAAGCGATGCCGATTTTCGGAGCAAAGCGATTTACAAAGAAGATAACTCCGAAATGTAATAATTTGATTTTTCAATAAGCGCAAGTACATGTACATCATATGAGGACTTTATCCGTCTCCTTACATTTTTGCCGTGGCAAATTCTAAGTGGACACGATTCGCTCTGATCGTTTGGTCCTTACATCGAAACCTGATACAGAAGGTCCGGCATCGGTTCCTGCCATAGTGAATATTAGAGGGACACGATTCAAATTTGATCGTTTGGTCCTTACATCGGAATGTATTGTCATAGCCCCCTAGTGCTTATTCGAGCTGTAAGTCGGGTAAGCACTATTCATCCCTCGGTCGTTGGTTGTTACCCCCGAATATCCGGTATTTATATTCTTACTTTAGTAACACGTTGTACTTGTCGCCTCATTAAAAACCTTGTCGGAAAACCCATTTGGGACAAAACCGAGCTAAGGAAAAAAGTGCAACACGTGTTTTCAGACCTAACAAGCTAACTACGTCGGGCACTCGGCTCCCTGCAAAAAAGAAAAGGTAAGTGAATAAAAAATAAAAAGGTCCATACCTCAACAGTAGTATCTCTTCAAATGAGCCACATTCCAGTTGTTGCGTAATCGTCGCTCGTCCATGGATTCCGGTGATAGGACCCTTTGCCCGTTATCTCGGTCACCTTATACGGACCTTCCCAGTTCGGACCAAGTTTTCCCTCATTGGGGTTTTTGGTGTTCAAGGTAACTTTTCGGAGCACCAAGTCCCCAATTTGGAAATGTCGGAAATTAGCTCTCCGGTTATAGTATCTTTCCATCCTTTGTTTCTGGGCTGCAATACGAATTAACGCGTTCTCGCGTAGCTCGTCCGTGAGATCGATTTTTACGGCCATGGCCTCCTCGTTTGACCCCTCGGTGGCGTAATTGAACCGGAGACTGGGTTCTCCGACCTCTACAGGAATGAGGGCTTCGGTCCCGTAGACCAACGAGAAGGGTGTTTCCCCCGTACTCGATTTTGATGTGGTTCTGTAAGCCCATAGCACCTCCGGTAAAATTTCCCTCCAGTGATGCTTAGACGTTTCAAGTCTCTTCCTCAGATTCTGAATTATTGTTTTGTTAGTTGATTCCGCTTGTCCGTTTGCACACGGGTGATACGGAGTTGACACAATTTTCTTGATCTTCGATCCTTCGAGGAAATCATTGACTTTGCCACCAACGAACTGTGGACCGTTGTCACAGGTGATCTCGGCCGGAATACCGAATCGGCAAATAATGTGGTCCCAAATGAAGTCTATAACTTCCTTCTCACGTATTTTCTCGAAGGCCTGCGCTTCAACCCATTTTGAGAAGTAGTCAGTCATAAACAAAATAAAGCGGGCCTTGCGGGTGCCCGTAGCGGCGGACCAACGATATCCATTCCCCATTTCATGAAGGGCCAGGGTGATACAACCGAGTGCAGCAGCTCCCCGGGCTGATGAATCATCGGAGCATGTCTTTGGCACTCCGGACAAAATTCTTCGCATCTTCCTCCATCCGGTTCCAATAATAACCGGCTCTAATGATTTTCCGGACTAAGGCTTCTGCGCCGGAGTGATTCCCGCATGTCCCCTCATGTACTTCTCTCATCACGTACTCGGTTTCACCGGGACCCAAACATTTGGCCAAAGGGCCGAAGAAAGACCGCCTGTATAACTGACCGTCCACCGTGCAAAACCGTCTTTGCTTTTGTCCTTAACGATCGCGATTCCTTCGGGTCATTGGGGAGCTTTCCGTCTTGCAAATAGTCGATGTATTTATTGCGCCAATCCCAAGTTAATCCCATTGCGTTTATCTCAGCATGCCCGTTATCTATCGCCGAGTTCATCAAGTGCACAACGGTCCGGGGTTAATTTCTTCCCCTTCGACCGAAGATCCCAAAGGCGGCCAACGCATCGGCCTCGCAATTGGTGTTCCCTCGGTACATGCCGCGAGGTCCGTTCTTTGAACCGGTGAAGTATGACACCGGACCCTTTCAAGATATCTTTGCATTCGTTCATCCTTGACTTCGAAGACGCCATTCACACGATTGACAACCGGGAGAGAATCGCATTTTGCTTCGATTACTTCGGCCCCCATGCTCGAGCTAATTCCGTCCTGCAATCATAGCCTCATACTCGGCTTCATTGTTAGTTAATTTAACCGTTCTAATAGATTGCCGGATTGCATCTCCCGTCGGGGTTTTAAGGACGATTCCAAGCCGGAACCTCTAAGGTTCGAGGCTCCGTCCGTGTGTAGTGACCAAATACCGTGGCTTTTCCCGGGGTTAGCAGGAGTTCCTTCTCCACCTCAGGGATCATGGCTGGGGTGAAGTCTGCCACAAAATCGGCTAAGATTTGCGACTTGATGGCCGTCCGGGGCCTATATTCAATATCGTACCCACTTATCTCTACGGCCCATTTAGTTAGCCTCCCCGATAATTCCGGTTTATGCAAGATGTTCTTTAAAGGATAAGTGGTCACTACGCATATCGGGTGGCATTGAAAGTAAGGTTTAAGCTTTCTTGAAGCGCTTACCAGTGCCAATGCCAATTTTTCAAGGTGGGGATAACGGGTCTCCGCATCCCCCAAGGTCCTACTCACATAATAAATGGGAAATTGTGTACCTGATTCTTCTCGGACCAGGACTCCGCTTATCGCTACCTCGGATACGGCAAGGTAGAGAAAAAGCTGCTCGTCCGCTTTCGGCGTATGCAACAAAGGAGGGCTGGATAGGTATTCTTTTAGTTCTTGTAAGGCTTTCTGGCACTCCGGTGTCCATGTGAAGTCGTTCTTCTTCCTGAGTAAGGAGAAGAAATGGTGGCTCTTGTCTGAAGATCTTGATATAAACCGGCTCAGTGCCGCTATCCTCCCGGTAAGCCTCCGCGTACTCCTTTGACGTTATTTACCACCTCGATGTCCTCGATTGCTTTGATCTTATCCGGGTTAATCTCGATCCCCCGATTTGACACCATGTAACCGAGGAATTTACCAGACCGGACACCGAAAGCGCACTTCTCCGGATTGAGCTTCATATTATATCTTCGGAGTACGTCAAAGGTTTCCTGCAAATGTTTTAAATGGTCCTCTGTTTCCAGGGACTTAACAACCATATCGTCAATATAAACTTCCATCGTTTTTCCTATTTGTTCTTCGAACATTCCGTTAACTAGGCGTTGATAGGTTGCCCCGGCATTTTTTAATCCGAATGGCATTACATTGTAGCAATAAGTCCCGTGTCGGGTAATGAAAGATGTTTTCTCTTGATCTTCCGGGTGCATCCGAATTTGGTTGTACCCGGAGTAAGCATCGAGTAAAACTTAACATCTCATGCCCGGCCGTTGCATCGATCATTCTATCGATGTGGGGCAACGGAAACGAATCCTTCGGGCATGCTTTGTTTAGATCCTTATAATCAACGCACATTCGAAATTTATTACCTTTCTTCGGCACTACCACCACGTTGGCCAGCCAATCCGGGTATTTTACTTCCGAATGGAGCCTATTTTTAAAAGCTTTGTTACCTCATCCTTTACGAAGGCATGCTTTGCCTCGCCATGGCCTCCGCTTACGCTCTCGCCAGGGAAAATCTCCCATCGAGACTAAGCTTATGAGTTGTCACTTCCGGCGACACACCTGTCATATCTATATGCGACCATGCAAAACAATCGGCATTAGCTTGAAGAAATTTAATTAACTTGTTCCTGAGCTCCGAGGTTAACCCCGTGCCCGTATATATACCTTCGTCCGGTAGATATTCGAACAAGATGACTTGCTCCGGCTCTATTGTAGATTTTGTCGCGTCTGACTCATCCGGCAAGACGAATGATCTAGGTATGTTGAAGTCGTCTTCTTCGTGCCCCGTGTCCAATCCTTTTTTGCTCCGTTCTTTGGACCGTTAACGGTAATTGCTATTTGGAATCCTTCTCCCGGATGATCCTTCCTTTTGACCGGCTTTTTGAATAGAGGTGATGATTCTTCGACCGCGAACATCTCTCTCGCGGGTTGTTCTCCCGGATAGTTTTTATCCCTCGGAGTCGGGAACTTCAGCCGGTGATGTAAGGTAGGACGCACGCGGCTCTCTCATGCTACGTATCCACGGCCTACCCGGAATGCGTTGTATTTCATATCCCCTCGATTACATAGAACACGGTCACGGGATGGTGCCGTCGATGTTGGTGGTAAGGAGATCTCGCCCATCGTAGTTTCACTCTCGCCATGTTGAATCCACTAAGCACCGGGCCACCGTACGATCCGGTCGAGTAGCCCTAACTATTCAACCACTCTCCTTTGGATGATGTTGCCGAGCTACCCGAGTCGATTAGAATACGCTTAATCGAGATTTAAAAACAAGAATAGAAATTACCGGTGCATCATTGTGTGGTTGAATGATGCCTTCCGCATCTTTGTTACTGAAAGTGATGGAGCCTTCGGATGCATGATCCTAGCTGCGCTTTTCACGAACAGTGGTAAACCTGGCTCGCTTCATTACCGGCCCTCTAGGGACATCTGTACCCCCGATTATCATGTTGATTATATGCTGAGGCTCTACCGGTTCACCCCGTTTATTCGACTCCCTTTCCTTGTAGTGGGTTTTGGCCCGCTCACTCAGGAATTCACGAAGGTGCCCGTTTTTCAGTAATCGAGCCACCTCTTCTCGTAACTGGCGACAGTCTTCAGTTCTGTGACCATGAGTACCATGGTATTCACAAATCATGTTCGGGTCCCGTTGACCGGGATCCGACCTCAATGGCCTCGGCCACCTTGCCTCCGGAATGCGACCTATGGCCGACACAAGGTCCGAGGTATTGACATTAAAGTTGTATTCTGATATTCTCGGCGGATCCCTGTTGGTTGCCGAACTTCCGACTTCGCTTCTAAACGACAACCCCCGGCTATTTGACGGACGTTCGGTTCTTCTATCTCCTCTGCCGGAGTATGCGATTAAGACCGGACCTCGATTTTTCCGGTCTAAAGTTTGTTTTCTCCGACTGAGGATACGGCCGATATCTTTCCCTTGATGACCGTATCTCCGGATCAAAATTTCTTCTAGACCTCTCAAGTCCTTTACCGCATTTACCGGACTCGGAGGAAGTTCTAGCTGATCGTCCTCGACCGGATTTTGGACTCGTACCGGTTGTGTACGTACGCCTGTGTCACGACCTCATATTCTAGCAAATTTTCCTTGAGTTTGAACGAAGCGTCGAACTTCGGGATTAAGCCCTTTGGTGAACGCTTGTGCATCCCATTCCTCGGAACCGGAGGGAGTTCCATCCGTTCCCTTTGGAAACGATTGACGAACTCCGCGAGAATTCATCGTCCCTTTGGGCTATCCGGAAAATATCCGCCTTTCGGGCTTGGACCTTTCTGGCCCCGGCATGAGCCTTTATGAACGCATCCGCGAGCATTTCAAATGAAGTGATCGAATGCTCGGGCAGATGGTCATACCATGTTAACGCTCCCTTTGACAACGTTTCCCCGAATTTTTTCAGCAACACGGACTCGATTTCGTCTTCTTCGAGATCGTTACCCTTTATAGCGCAGGTGTATGAAGTCACGTGCTCCTGAGGGTCCGTTGTGCCATCATATTTCTGGATGTCCGGCATCTTGAACCTTTTTGGGATTAGCTTTGGAGCCGCACTTGGGGGAAAAGGCCTCTGAATATACCTCTTCGAGTCTGGTCCCTTCAAAATGGGCGGAGCCCCCGGAATCTAGTCCACCCGAAAATTGTAGGTCTCGACCCTTTTCTCGGTTGAATCTACCCGCTTGGCCAACGTCTCGAGCATTCTCGGCACCTCGGTAGACGAGCTCGCTCCGACCCGTTGCTTTCAACCATTCGGGCTTCTTCTCTCCGGGGTTCGGTAGCACCCTTGCTTCTTTCCGGAGTCGTTTCATCCTTCTTGTTCTGTAGTTGGGCTATCGCGACTCCCTGCTCAGCAATAGCTGCTCTTTGTTCCTGCAACATTTCAAAAATAAGGCGCAAGTTAATATCGTCCGGGACATCCGCACTTTCCGCCATGAGCCGGGTCACGTGTGCACTGAAAGTATTTAAGGGATCGGGGAGCCGGCTGAGCGGCGTTCTCCTGGTTCACGGTATTTTGACGGTTGAGGCCCTCCCTCGAATTGACAGAATCCGGGCCAATGGGATTCACTGGTAGCTCCTGTGGTCCGATGTTATCGTTTTCGGCCACAATCTCATTGTTAACGTGGCCGGATTCTCCACTGTTTGCCATTTTGTCCGTTTTTGAAGAGACGAACAAATGGAACTGAAACCCTTAGACGAGTTGCAACCGAGATCAAAAGACCACTATTATCCAAGGCCCCACGGTGGGCGCCAAACTGTTTACCTCGAAAATGGGTAATAAGTTAAATTTGTGAGTGAGGCAAAGGATATGTGGTGTTTTAATCTATATTTTGAGGAATAAAAGAAAGTCGAATCTATTCGGTTTGTTAAGGGCTTGAGCAAATAGTGAACTGATATATTGAAGGCTAAGATGTTTATATCTATGTATAAGAGACAAATTTTTATATATCTATATATGTTAGATGCAACGTTGAATAAGGAGATTTAATGAACAGTTCCAGTTATAACCGGACTAAAAATCTGAAGAACACTAGGCAAGAGAAATTTTATAATATATTTGAAGTACAAAGTTTGTGGATCAGAAAAACCAACCCTCAAAATGAGAAAATGACCCCTATTTATAGTTTTCTTCTATGGGCCTCCTATACATCATGGGCCCCTTTTAGGATAAAGAAAACCTAATATGGATAAGGTTAGGTCGTACGGTCTGACACCCGTACGACTGTCGAGTGGCAGATTCCCACACGTGGCGGGCGAATAACCGATTATCCGGACTAACGGCCACGATCAGAATGGTCACGAAGAAACCGAGCTAACGGCCACGACTGATCTCGCTGTATTCGAACCGGGCAAACGGCTACAACCAACTCGGCCATATAAGGATCGGACACCGGA
Source organism: Lycium ferocissimum (assembly GCF_029784015.1). Taxonomy (NCBI): domain Eukaryota; kingdom Viridiplantae; phylum Streptophyta; class Magnoliopsida; order Solanales; family Solanaceae; genus Lycium; species Lycium ferocissimum. The sequence goes on along the minus strand of NC_081342.1, from coordinate 58,328,078 downwards.
CCAACCACGATAAGGAGTTATCTCCGGATACAACGAATTCATGCAAAGCTTCTTCGGATCAGACACTACCGTTCGTTCTCCTCCTTTTACCAACCCCGAGTTTCACCGGACAAACTTTACCCGGTTTTTACCGTATACAGTAATCTTGTTCTTTTCGTATTATGTTTCCTCTCTCTCTCTCCATCTTTCTTTAGTTTAATAGAGTATTGTTTATTTTTTTGTTGCTCAAGACGTGGTTTGAGGAGTTCAACAAATTTTGGATAGGATTTAGTAGTAAAGATCTATTTCGATTGGGTGTGGAATGTAAAGTCAACTAAATTGTAAAATCTAGTTGACCTGGTTCTTGAACGATTATATCCAATTTCATGAATGAAAAATGGTAAATTTCAAAATAAAACTGTGCCGAAATAAAAGAGTTGCAAAAACCCGACTAAACTGATGAATTTTCACAATCAAAATAGTGCTGCTATTTATTTTTGCGAGAGTCAAAAAAAAAGTTTGAAGATATAAGTGTGTTCATGGGTCGGTTGTGGGTTAAAACCAAAACCAAACCATTCTAGTCGGTTTTTAAAATTCTTAAAACCAAACCAAACCAAATATAATACATATCCATCGGTTTGGTTGTAGTTGGTTTGGGTCCGTTTTTCGGTTTTTAAGAAAACTATTGTTAATTTCTCTCTTTCATGTTTTTTTTTCCCTACAATTAAAAGAGAATTTCTATCCTTTTCCAACTTATAATCCCGTTATTACCATTTTATTGCGGTAGCTATATAATGGTAAATTTCATGGTTGTTTTTTAAACAAAAGAGTTTGAATTCATAGATCTGTTTTTTGAAGTGGGGTTAAGGTATAAAGTTCATAAGCCTATTAGATATAAATAAATTTTTTACTGAAAGTATACAAATTATTTGAAAGTATTTATAAAAATTAATATATTGTATATATAATTACAAAAATTATGTATAAAATTTGTTGATTTGGTTCGATTTTTTCTTCGGTTTGCTTTTAGTAAAACCAAAACCAAACCGGATAATATTGGTTTTTAAAAATTTTAAACCAAACCAAACTCAACCCGAAAATTATCGATTTATTTAATCTGTTTGGTTCAGTTTTCGATTGGGATCGGTTTTCACCAAACCGTGAACACCCCTAGATATCACTTTAATTGTGTCCTCTCGTGGAGGGAAAAAATAAAAAATCCTCCCTTGAGATCATGCCCTACCTAGCTCTCCAACTAATTGAAATTAAGTATTGATTATTGCTGCACACCCACATTAGCTTCAGTGTTTAAATATTAAGATATTTTTTAGTTAGACATTTTGGTGATATCGATGATGTTCGTGCTAATTTATGTGTACCTCAACTATTTTATCTAGTACCTGCAACTTATCACCAGTACAATTATCGAGTAACTTTGTCCATCAAAACTTAACAGATGAAAAGAATCATCTAGTGTTTCTCATTGCCGTTGAGTTTGGAACCCTAATATTCAAGGTTTACACCCATTTTAATTAACCAACTAGATCACACCTTTGGGTGCATAATCTTCTAGTTAGATTAGATATTATATGTAGCAATATAAGGATGAACGAGAGATATAAATAATCCCTACTGTTATATAACTATTTTAAAGACAAAATCAATGAGTATTAAAATAAACAGCTGCAAATCAGGTGAATGAATATTGAAACTTCACCCAAATTATCTTGAATCTGATGCACAATGTTAGAACTTTTACATTGGGACCATCTGTTTAGTGCCTATGTTGTCACAGGGGCAATGACAATGAAAGTTGTACTAATTCAAAGTTCACACAATAAAGAAATTATGTTTGGAAGCTTCTTTGGAACCCCCCCAAAAGAAGGTGTAAAGACAAATATTGTGATGAAACTCCCAGGAGTTCATTGCGAAAAAAGCAATTATTTACAAAAAAAATTGGTTGAGGAAGCACGCTCATACTTTGTGGTTTGGAAAATCCTGAAGACATCAGCTTCAAGTTGTCCTGTAATTTTTTTAGTATATTAAGGTTTTGCACCCAATTATGCAATAAAATGGTGAAAGGGGTCCAGATTTTGAAGATCAGAGTTTAAATTTTAGTTACAATAAAAAATATGAGGCCACTTTTTCCGATTTTTAAAACGATTTTGGTGAACAAAAAATAACTCAATATTTATATTGATAGAAGGTAACATACCTTTGGTGAAATAAATCGAATGTTTCCAAACTGACACTTACGTCATTGTTATTGAAAAGAAAACTATTTTAATTTTTAGGGTTGAAAAAAGCAATTCAAAGTTGCATACTGTCAAAACTCAAAGATCTTAATAGATCAAAAGTAAAATAACATAAAATAACTTTTTTTGTCACACTATCCTTTTAATAATTCAACTCAACGGCAACTAATGTCATTAATTAGGCGGCTAGTTTGACAAGAGGTCAAATTCTATGCTCGTGTAATATTAGCTGTCACAGCCCTCTCCGCCGTCTTCAAATATATATGAGACATTTCTTCTAGAAAAATAATCTCTTGCATGAGGTTTCTATTTATAGTGAGTTGAAAAGTCACATGTGATTTGACTTTGAAAATAATCGCAAATAATTATAGTGCTTGATTTATTTATCTAGCTAAGCAATTATTTGATCAATAATTAATTGATTGTAACGGCAGGAGCACACCTACACTTTCCAGTTCTCAAAATGGATCAAGAATTATCGGTAATTGCACCATAATACTAAATTAAAGATGGGACATTTCGGATTTCTTTTATATTTTTTCAAACAATATGAGAATTTCTTTTTATGAGGATGATGTGTTGAAAACACTTGTAATTTCAAAGTTGAACTGACCATAAGTCAGACTTTCCAAATTCCAAACCACATAATAGGTCACTTCTAATGCACAAATTCGTTTCTAATCACAAAAGGATCGTGTAACGCATGCATGATAATGCTTAATCGCTATGACTTGAAAGAATGCACCTTACCTTTTCTTTTTATTTTTTCTTTTGTTGATTTATCTAGCCAGCTAGTGTCGCTACTCACTCCTAAGCCCTTTTGTGTTCTCCTCAGGTTTCAATTGAAAGTAAATCTAGGTGAATATTTCTTTTATAATCAATTGGTTAACTATATATCGTTATTTAGATAAAGCAAACTTAATGAGGTGCAGATGATCAGTAACCCAATTAGCTTTTTGGTTTTCCACTCGGTATTCATATTTGTATTGGTACCCGATTAAATTCGGATTCGGACCACTACCCAATTAATGGTAAGATTGATATCAAACTATTACACTTCTTTACATATTGTAGATATATTATATTTAATTTAGCTAGGCTCCTTTTTGCTTAGCTTAATGAGTTGATTGTCACATTTTATCAAGCAATCATTTGGCTTTTGTGTCTCAAAAGACACTACAATGGAGGAAAGTTAAAATTTCTCGGAATTAATTAAAAGCTAACTAAAAAAGGCCCATATAGATATTTTGGGTAGTTAAAAATTAACCCTAGTTAGTGTTGCTGCATTTATATTAGGTCTAGTACTGGAAATGATCAGTTGCACGTTCGTGTTGGAATAAGTGTGAGATTTAAAGAATTTATTTTATACAGTACCTAATTTATTAGAAGAAAAATATAATGCATTGAGATGAAACCTGTCTTTATAGAGGGGAATGGATATAAATAATCCATATAACCGATGCTAAAAAATTAGGCTGAGAAATAGTTGACAGAAAATAAAAATTTAAAAAGCAATGCTACGTCTACCAGAATTGGACTGTTGTCTTTCAATTTGCATAAAACATTTCATGGGGCATAAAATGTCAAAGATTCAAGTTTTCAAATTTTCGAAGCTGCAAATTGTCCAAGTAATTAGGGAGGAAGAAGGAATTGAAGTCATGTTCACTACTAGAATTAGATCTATGACAACGGATTAACAAATTGCAATGGACTATCTATTGCGACGGTTATACATCGCAAAAGGATCTTGACTTTCTTAAAACACTTTTTCAGTTGGACCGTTGCAAGATGTATCCATTGCAACAAGTATTGTAACTGTTGCAATAGATACACCAACAACAACGGTTAATTGGATAAAAATGCTATTGCATCGACGGTAATTACTAGGAGCGTCACTTGTTCTTCAGAAATCGATTGAATCGAGCCGCACTGAATCGATTATTAGATTTCTTTTAATAAAACCGCAGGTTTCTATGTAAATTTATAACTATACCGAAAATTAGGTTGGGTTCTTAATTTTATAGAAATAAATAAAAAATATACAGAACTATACCGAATAAATTTATATGTATAAAATATATGTTGTATATTGGTTCTAAAATAAAAAGACAATAAAATTGTCATGGGTTGGGGTGATAGAAATTTCTACAAGTCAATATGTAATTAACACGTTCTTATTTATGAACCTATTATGTAACTAGTGGTGTGTGTCTGCGCTTCGCGCGGTTATAAAGACCTCACTGAGCTTACAATTTTTTTTTCTTCATAATATTGGAGTGTGAGTTTTTTAAAACTTTAAATATTTGAAACACTTTATTCTTCTTGAAATTCAAAAGCTAATATTACCACTTAGTTGAATGCATTTCTCTGACTTTGAGTTTCGTATTAGTATAGCTGATGCTGGAAAAAAAATTGGTCAAGAAACTGATCTTTTTAAAAAGGTATGTAAAGAAAGAAATAAATTTGCAGAATAATTGATATAGTTTATTGTAAATAACTTTTTCCGTCATTGTAGAGTTAAATATTAAAAATAACTAAAAGTAGGCTTTTGCAAAAAAAAGGCACTTTACCTTTTCTTTCAAACATCACGTAAAACCTCTTGTTTCCTCAAATGTATGGGAAGGTTTTTAGATATTAACACCCGAAAGTTCCCTTTCTTGATGGTACCACAATTATTTTCTTTTATCTTGCATTTTACTGCATGATATCACCATTTTGAACTCGGGAAGGAATGTACCACTTAATTTGTTGAGAATTGAATAATTTTTTGAATTGGTCTTTGAGTTGATGAGTGACAATTCTAATAAATAATTGATCACTCTCTGTTTATTGTTTTAATTACTTGCTCATGTCTTACATCGTCTTTCCAAAAAAAAAAAATAGCGTAAATTTCGATTGTAAGTAGGAGAATGCAAAACACTTAAGCACTCAAAACAGTAGATTCAAATTACCCACAAGAAGTTCTAGAAAGAAATTGTTCAAATCGATCTAACTAAATGAAAATGTTGGCCTAGGTGACATATTCTTGTGATCCAATTAAAACAGGAAAATAAGTTAAGTCTATGAGCAACATTTGTTTTGGATATCAGCCATATGCTTGGTTAGTTTTAAACATGCTAATTTTCCAAAATACTTAAAACACTCATTGCTTGAATGAGCTATATTATCAGAATATTTAATTATATATTGTCATCTATCCCTATATTTTAGCTTGTAGTAGTCTGCAGACATTAACAATTTACAATTAAGAGTTTGGGACCTTGATGCTTTATAGATCTATCCAGCTTCAAACTTTCAAATCTTGTGAATCATTTCCGGTTTTGGATGAATAAATCAAATCTGAAATTTGAGTTAATGTATAAATGATAGGCATAAACAGAAAACTTAAACAATCAAATTCGCAAGTGCAGCTTGAAATGCGTATTCTTGAGAAACCTCCAAAGGAAACAATATCTAGTGTTAAGATTTCACATACCCTGTCAAGTTAAGGAATATTAGGAAATTCCGTTATTTGCTTTAGATTTAATTCTCGCTTCACTACGGCAAAATAGTGAGCAACCATGTCACTGCATGGTCCATGTACCTGCATCTCCAAAATTATCTCATTAGGCAAAAATCGAAAACAATATAGGTTTTATTATTGTTCCAAAAATGACGATGGAGAACTGATACATTCTTAATCTCCATGATGGTTTATATATTGTATAAGGGAGAAGTGGTGCATTACGGATATTTTGAATACAGACACACACGTTACATAAAGTAGGGAAGATAAACCATCCATTTGGAAGTTATTTAGAGCTCCCATTTACATAGCACATGAATGACATTGATCTGGAATATGTACAACAGACCTTACATGAGGGAAAATAAACCACTCATTTATAAGTTATTTAGAGCCCCTATTTAATAGAGTATTTGAGTTTTTAAAATATGTTGAATGAACAAAATGAAAGAAAAAAAGCAAAAAGAGGAGAAAAAAGATAAATAGGTATGGAGGTCATAGAGAGGTGCCACATCACCTTGTCTATGCCTAGCTTTATAATATATATTGATTGATTTCTATTGAAATAAATTAATACCAGCATCTTGAGTAGCAATAAGCAACTACAGTATTCCAACGATCTTAAGTAGCAAGCCATAATGTATTGGATATTCTTCCTCTCGTACGATTTATATTTCTCTTATTCGATACTTAATCTTAGTAAACTTAGTTCTTGAATCTCATCTTGCAATGCATTCTACCGTGCTAACTTTTATTGATCACTTTTACATGACATAGAAAAACACCAAAAATTAATTGAACCCTACCAATGTCAAAAAGAAACTGAGATGATTAAAATGTTTTTGAAAAATCTAATTTTAATTATATAAAATAACATAACTGAAAAATTAGTATGATATAATTTTTTTTAAATTAACGGGCTGAACCGCACCATCAACACCCCTTTAACCATTCTTATTTTCCCAAGTCTCCCGCCTTCTTTTCTAATTTTTTATTACTCCATAAGTTTTGGAGTCTCTATTTGGAACACATCGACCCCAAAAGACCATCGATCAAAGCTTCATCAATAGTTTTAAGGTTTGTTTCTTCTTCTCTATGTTTCTTTTACTCGAGATTGTTCCTTCTTTGTTTGTATGTTTTTGTAGTTATGTTTTCAAACTTCTGTGTACGTTGAAAATGTATTCTACTGTAATGGATTCTTTGAGTTTTGCTCTATTTGTCCTAGTTAGGGTTCGAATTGCATATTATTTTTTAAAATATAAGATGCAATTCAAACCCTAATAATATGCATATTATTTTTTGCATGTTGCTATCAGTGTTATTGTGTGGCCGTGTGCAGTAGCGGATTCAGGATTTTCATTTAGGGGGTTTGAAAAAAACAACAAAAGTTAAATATAAAATATAATGTTAGTGGGAATCAAGGTCGCTAGAGACAATTTTAAACACCCTGGACCGCTTGAGCTAAACTTTTGTATTTGTTCAGGGTATTCAAAAGTTAATATATGTACATAAACACAGAAAATTTATCCTATATATACACTGTAACTTTTTCTTTGAACACCCTCGGCACCCTCAAAATCCGCCCCTGGCCGTGTATTTTGTCTCACACTCATATTCGGAATGTTGTCCAGAAGTCTAGTTCCACTAGATTACACAAAACGATTGCGTGTAACGCTGATGATATTGTCTATTTATCTGATGCAAAATTATAGTTGTCAATTATTTATGTTATTGCGTCCTCCCACTGTCCTTTATTTCGTGAACTTGATGATTGCTTGTCCTACTGTTGAGTGTTTTCTCGCTTTTCAACAGGGTAGGCTTGGTGTTAATCTGGGCACCATGTCTGTCGTAGTATTAGCCTTATTAGTGTAGGTTCTTGCTTTTTGATATCTGTTACCATATGTTGTTTATTGTGTATTGGTTATCGCACTATTTCGTTGTTGTTTACTGTTCTTTGCTCTGAATGCTCTGTACTGCTTTCCGTATTAGTTGTCATGTTTTCTTCACTGTCGTATTTCCTTTTTCATAACTGTTGTGATTTGCTACACTTGAGCCGGGGGTCTTTCAGAAACAGCCTCTCTACCTCCTCGAGGTAGGGTAAGGTCTGCTTACACTCTTTCCTCCCTAGACCCCACTTGTGGGATTATACTGGGTATCTTTGTTGTTGTTGTTGTTGATGATGATTCCTCATCCTACTGTTACAACATCTCAGTTAGAAATGCTTTTCTGGTACACTGTTTGTTGTTGCATCCATTGCTCTGCTTATGTACTGCCGAATTAATGTAGTTATATTCCCTTGTGAATTTAATCCTAGATTTTCAATAAATATACTGGCCTTTTTTGGATTTGGTGTGTTGTGCTTCTAGTCTGATGCAATATGTTGAAGATATTTTAATATGCTACTGAAAGTTGGCTTAACTTTACCATTTCCTGAGTAATATTCTGGCCATTACAACAATATATTCCAGATGCAAAAACATATCATAAATATTGAATTCTAAGAAAGAGGGAAGAGGGGGAAAGTAAAGGCCAAAGAACAAAAGACAAATAAGGGTTGCACAAGACGAAAAATCAGAGGTAGTGCTACGCTGCGAGGGGAATGTAAAAAACAACAATAGTTCCACATGAAGGTCCTTATATGGAATGTCAAAAAGATCGGTGAAGCCGAGAAGCAGAGAAAGGCCAAAGATTATATAAGAGCACAAGAGCACAAAATATAGTTCCACAACTAGTATATATAGTCTGTTTAATAGTTGCTTAACCCTGGTTAATTTATGGCATTTAGAGCAGCAATTTAACTTCTTTCACTTGTAAAGAAAGGTCTACTTCAAATTAGAGATGTGCTTGTATATTTGCATATTGCTGATTTATACCTGATACAATGGTTTTTAATTAGAGTTGTAACTATATTTTGTATATTCTAATATATATTCTGTGTGCTTGCTTGTAGATCTGTCTGTATGGCTAGTACCGAGGTAGAGGGAGATGTAGGAGTACCAGCTGGTATAGAGGGAGACCCTCCCCTTTTGCTCACGGCTGCACAGATTCATGAACTAAAGAGTTGTTGAAGATCAGAACTGCAGAGCTGTCCAGCAAAAGTGTAGATGAGATTGCTGCAGAAGTATGATAGAGTGTTGAAGCTGCGAAAAGAATTTTATCGGAGTCTGAAGCAAAGGCGGAGGAAGTGGTCAATCTTTTCAGTAATGTTGCGGTAGCTCTTATGATCATCAAGACTAATTTTGTATGGTAAGCTCCTTGTTGGACAACATCTCTAATAATTCTTTGTTATCAGTTGTGGTTTTTTAATACTATGAAATGCTCAATTCCAACTTGCCCTTGATTTTTTCTTATTGTTGCAATTTTATGAAACAGGGAAAGTGTATTTGGAGCAGAACTAGTTGCTAAGTTTCCCTCATTGGGGAAAGGATTTCTTCTTTCACTTTTTTTTTTTTTTTTTTGGGTGTCATCTTTAGGTGCTAATTTTCCCTCAGGGGGAAATTACTTCTTTTTTTTGCGTCATCTTTCGGTGGAGCAATTAGTTGAATGCTAGGGCTTCTCAATTGCAAATGAGAATACTCTTTTTTTTTGTGGATATGGAAATGAAATGCTTGGTTGAAATGTTATGGACCTACTCAGTAGGTTACCCGTATGGGCTTTTTCTTTGATACAAATGTGTTTCAAAATTATATGAGAACGTTAATTCTGTTCCTTACTTTAAGATGAAGCATCTCAGTCATGTCAAAGATTGACTGAAATTTCCAAAATTTCTTATTAGCCTGTCTTGACCTGAGGATTGTATATTACTCCCTCCATTCCATAATAAGTGACTTTTTAGGTTGAGAAATTGCTCACTCCTAGAAAATTAGAAGTGTTTTTTACTAACTTACCCCTAATTAAATGCCTAGAAAAAGAAAAACTTAATGATTCTTGATTATGTAAACAAGGGTCATTTTGGAAGAGGAAGATCAATTTCTTCTTGAAATCCTAAAGTACTACTTATTTTGAAATAAAATAAAAAACCTAAAACGTCACTTATTATTAAAATGGATGGAGTAAATAACTAGATGTGATGCTGTTGAGGAGAATGAGAGGGCTACATGAGGGCCGGGTAATTCAGACACATATCAGGGCCTGTTTGGTCGGGGATAATTCACTTTTTTTCTGAAACTTTATTCCGGAATCATGTTTGGACTTAGAATTGTTACATTTTTTTTGGATTCAACTCCATATTCCGGAATTTGAAAAACTCCAAAAACCCGTTTTCATATTTTTCATTCCAAATCACTCACTAAAATTCAAAATATTTAAGTTGTATTCATGTCCAAACAGTTCTATTTCCAAATTTCATTTTTTCAAAAGTTGATCCATTTCTTTTCCTTTCTGTTTAATTAGATAAAATGTTTTCACTAATAGTAAATAGAATTGTTTTTCCAAGGGTGTGTGTCTCTGTCTATCAGTCTATATATATATATATATATATATATATATATATATATATATATATATATATTATTATGAGGGCTGAAACACTTCTCTATACTTGGGAAATGCTTAAGTATGAATGAACTTTTTTTGTTATCTTCCCCCTTTTCTTTTAGTTTCTTGAGTTCCACATTTAACAGTGTAGAGAATATTTAGCCGAATATCGCACATTGTTATTACAATTAGTTGAAAAGAAATCAAACATTATCATTCAATTCCGCTTAATTCATCCTTTCCAGGTGAAAACCAATACATTTTATGAAGTGTTTGTCATCAGCCTAAGCTAAGACTTAGTTTTTTTCGACTCGTGGCATAGCTTCCGGCCGCCTCCTAAAACTAGAAAACACGTCCCCTGCTTCACTATCTGCGCGCTGCATGTCCATGTCCATGTCCATGTCCATCCCAATTCCTGCTATCCTTTCACTCATTGATCCATAAGAATTTACCGAACCATCTCCGATTGGCTTAACATATTGCTGCATCACCAGCACGGAGAATGAGGAGTCAAATTCAGATGTGACTAAAAGATCACCAATAGCCCCGAGCTCGGGACAGTCACACCAATCGACTAGACCAGCTGTTAGTGGGGATACCATGCCTCGACCTTTTCCTACGATGTAGAGATCGTAGTTATGTTGGTCCATTAGTTTTATAGCTTTAACAGCCTCTTCCACATCATTCAACAACAATTCTATGTATTTTACTGATTTGTCATTTGCTGTGCTGATCTTGAACCTGTTCAAGAACTCTTCATCCATCAACTTTTCACTCTCTTTGTCAATTTGGATATTCACATGATTTTCTTCAGCAAACTCCGTTGGTTCTATATCGGAAGCACCTTCGTCTGGAATGAACTTTACCACAGTTAAGCGTGTATCTGGACGATCAACCATTCTCGATGCATAAGCCAGAGCTTCCCTGACATTAGAGGTGGCAAAATTAGTCCATGAAAACACAAACTTCCCAACCCGTCTAAGTTTGGGCCCAACCCATTTCAGTCCATGAAAAAAGGGGCTGATGTGCAGCCCAAATTGATCCATGAAAAATTTGCCAAAATATTTTTAAAAAGATATTTTTTTTCAATTGATATATTATATATAGCCATAATAAAAGAAAAATAGGTTTATCAGATACTAAAAATTTATAAAAGAACAAACAAAGAAATTAAATCTTAGTAAGAATTGAGCGGGTGGGGTTATGACCCGCCTTTTAGTCCATTTTAGCCCAACCCATGTAACTTTTGGGCGGATGGTTAACTCAGCCCATTTTGTCCCGCCCAAATTCACATCCCGCCCATTTGACCCCTCTACCTGTCATCAGGACCTCCGAAGAAAAGGACAATGATATTTTTTGCGTAGTCGCTCGTCTCAGAAAGGCCACGATCGATAAGGATTCCTACAGAACAAGGGGCATTAGCTAGGACACCCTCGTTGACAGCCCGAATTTCAGGGTTGACATCCTCCATTTGACCCTCGAGACTGCGTTGTTTGTGGAAAGGGAGTATGATGAAAGCGACACGCTTGTCTTTGGCAATGTTGCATATATCTTCATCCATAGAGGGCAAAGGGGACCTTGATGTGAGTACTTGTACCATCACACCATCTGATCGTAGCTCATAGTTGTCGAAAGCAGTGATGATCTGTCTTGTCTGTGTCTCCTCGTGGCCTAGACTTCTCGAGCCTCGTTTGCCTGAGTTGTGCACTTCTAGCATAGATGATGCACGCCCGACTAGTTCTACTACTTGGAGAGCAAAGACGGTTATTGGGCATGCTGGTGTAGAATTCGATGAGCCAAGAAGGTTGATGATTGAAGGGATGTCATGTACGCCATGGATGCAAGCGAGGACTCGAAGCTCCTCCTCCAATTTTGCTTTCTGTATAGTCCTTCGTTTATGGGGCGCCAATTCCTGGGAGGGACGACACAGCATGGTCATAGGTGTGACCATCACCGTCATCACCAAAATGCCACCCACCATAAGAGAGTATAACTGGGTACTCAAAACCTGATCAAGATTTTTAAAATATGATGGTAATTAGTCAAAAATTTCTAGTAAAGCAAAGGGGGATTGGTACGCCAAAATATATAAAACCTACACACTGATTATGTCTATTATATGTATAATTTATGTATGTTTGTGTATACACTATGTATATTATATGTATATTTTCACTTAATATACAAAACCTATACATGTGCTAGCTATTATTCTTTTGAGCGGTCCAAAAACGTAATTATCCCAAAAACATATTGAATCTACCTGTTGTGCCTGACCAGCTTCAATAATGATCAAGGCCATGAGGCTCTTGGTGTTGCAAAGTACTCCAACAGCCAGGGCCTCCTTAATAGACATATCAGAGAAGAAAGTGGCAGCTACTGAGCTCAATATTTTGGCAGAAACAAATAGAATTATGTAGCCAACAATCTCATAAATGTTACCCATTTCTAGGAAATTTGTTCTGAGTCCACAAACAACAAAGAAAGTTGGCATAAGAATGCCCATCACAAAGTCATCAAGCTTATCGAGAATTTCTGCTTGAAGCACTTGGTTAGGTATGCTAAGTCCAAAGAGAAAAGCTCCGATTATAGGATGCGTGCCCAAAGCATCTGTTACAGCTCCGGAAATAGCCATCCCAGAGAGAACTGAACATATAAAGAACTCACTATATCCTTGTCCTTCTGGCATTTTTCGGATGATCCAGCCAATGGCACGACGGAGATAAAAGACACAGAACAAAGCGTAGGCAGTCGTGCAAATTATAGCCCAATGGATATTAGATGTACTACCTGTGACTACGTATCCTAGTGCAAGAATAAACCATGCACCAATATCATTAATTACAGCCGCAGACGTAGCCATTTTGCCAACGTCTGTTTGGAGGATCTTTTGTATGTCAAGTATCTTAGACAGGACAGAGAACCCTGTAACGGAAAGAGCACCACCATAGAAAATGAAACCTCTAGCTTCTTCATCGCGAGGCAGTGAGAAATATAATATTGTACCCATGACAAAAGGGATGATGATCCCGATAACAGCCACGTTTCTAGCCTTGATTCCTATTCGGAGAACAGATTTTATATCCATCTGCAATCCCATCAGAAACCCAAAGAACACAAGGGCTACATGAGCCATTGTCTCAATCACATGGAAGTTGTAGTTTGGGAAAAGCAGCCTCCTAAACTTTATGATTCTTCCAAGTGCTGTAGGACCCAGAAGTATGCCACTCTACAAAAGAAAATCATTGCTTTGTTCCTTAAACTTTTTTCTATAAATGTCCAAATCAGAGTTATTACTTGACATTCAGAGAACATTTTTGGAAAAGTTTATTGCTTAGTGCAAAAAACAAGAACATGAGAATTAAACAACACTGCATCTCAATAAACATCCAGCATATTCGTATATCATTTGGATGAATACTTCTCATGATCCTATATAGACTGGGAATTGGACAAACAAGATACAAAATAATTCATGTAAGCTCAAATAGGATTATCAAATGGATTCTTCATTCACATGGATTTATGTAAACAACTAAAGGAAACCTAAGTTTAACCACTAACTAACAAGTTGCTAGAATGCTCAATAAAATAGACAAACCAAGACTCTATTAATCTTGAACTATAATAGATTGAAATAATATCTAAATGTTAGTTGGAACAAGTAATATGAAGTCAAAAGTTCACATAATAGTAAAGAAAACTACATTTTCCCCTTGATGAAAAATGTTTTCTATGTAATCAAACACCAAACAATGACTTTCTCGTGAAAACCATTTTCGTACCAAATATACATGAAAAAGACTTCCTTTCTATCAAACACACCTTAAATGTACAAGAAAAGACTTCCGTCATACCAAACACACCGTAAATGCAGGGAAGAATCGAGCATGTCCCGTGCGGATTCACCCAAGCGGTGTCAACCGACACCCTTTCGCCGAAAAGATTACACTGTAAAAAAGAATTTTTTATGTATATATACTAAGTGTTGAACCCCCTTAATTTCATCGTATATTTATTTTTTTATGTTATGACACCCCTTAGTAAAAATCCTAGTTCCGCCACTGGGGTTCACGGGAACCCAGTAACTTTGCTCAAGCTCGATATATGTATTAAAATCTTTATTAAATATTTATAAATGTTTCTTGTGAACCTAATTAATATATTAACTTGAAATCATTACAGGAACCCGTAAACTTTAAATTCTGGACTCTCCTCTGCGTAAATGTACGCGAAAAGTTTCATGCATGGGCAAGGAATAAGAAAATTTCAAGAATACAATTTGAGGAATTAGAAAAGAATGTGAGTAAATATACTTACAATAATTTCAGCAACAAAAGGAGGTTGCCTGGTGGGTTTAAGGCAAAATACTACAAAACGGGTGATCAAGATAGCGACGGAAATCTGAACGAAGAAAAGAGGGATAATTGGTGTCAAAGGATCTGGTCCTTCCCAAACTCCATTAAACCTGTAAATGGTTTGTGCATAACATAATATTTTTTCATTTAATTTTCCAACATCAATCAATGGTTCTGGATCTGCCATTTTTCTTCTTCTAAGGCCAAAGATTGATGTTCAACAACAACAAAAAAAAGATTGTCCCTCTTATTCACAAACTTTGTGCAAATGAAAATTAGTACATCATTGTGTGAATTAAGGGAAAAGTTCTTTTCTCTTTTCTTCTTGATTTCCTAGATATTTTTCTTGAACCCCTTTTTTGTGTCTAGTCTTGTGCCAGGGCAGGGAACAACCCTGGCTACAACCCTGTATTGGGACTTAGCCACCACAACAATGGAGGTATGTATAAAATGGAACATGAGTAAAACTAAAAATAAGAACAATGATATGGTTATCACCATGTGAAAAATAGTAAAAAGTTATTTTTTTACCAACAAAGCTTTGTTCAAATTGAATGGTTTTCCGCTCACTTTGGAAGCTTAAAAACCTTTTTATGCTTTTTGAGGTTGTCATTTGACAGACAAATGAATAGAGATTATTGATAACTGATTTTGGTGTTCATTTGGCAACTTATAATGAGTTTTTTTTTTCTTCTTTTATATCTTTTGCTAAATTTAGTGTTGGAGTTAGAAGCATTTAAATATTAGTAAATTATTAAAGTGCATGACATAGATATTGATGGGCATAAAGTGAAGAAATTTGTCATTTATTCTTTGTAACTCATCTAACCACTATGACATGCTCCTCATTGTCTCCTACTAATTATCTCACTGCGCCTCAAATTATAATCCACTATCTTGACATTTATTATTTGGAAGAAATCCTACACCTACGTAAGGTGTGCTTTCTTCCTTGTGTTGTGTTCATGAGAAGTATTATGTTATAGATGAAAAGGAACATTGTATTTTATTTATAATGTGAGTTTGATGTAGTGAAAGCAGGGGTATGCAAAAACTGGCTTAATCTATAAACCGAATAAAAAAAACGCTATTGGTTTATAGGCATTAGTTTATTGGGTTAACGGTTTGTAACTTTTTTATTAGACTACTGGTTCAGTTTCTGAGTTTTAGGTTTTACTTAATAGTTAAATCAATAACCCAATAAGACTGATGTTCGGCCAAAATTGCATATATTTATCCATTGTTGCCTCACATTTTAGTACTTTTAATTATCTTTTGAGTATTATTATATTGATTTATGCTTAATAGTATAATTTTATTACGTCGGAATAAAGCGAAGTTGGATGAAAAATGTTGAAATTGAGAAAAGAGTAGAAATTATGTTGGAAGGGAACAAATTAGTCCAAAGACTATGTGCACAGCAATTTGAAATGGAGGAAGGCCGTATCGTTGAAAAATGAAGACAATTTGAGTTTGTCAACGTGGCTGGCAAGCTTGAGAGGTGACTCATGGTTATTTGATGATTGAAAACTATGTAATGATTGGATATTGATGGTGTGATGATGGATGAGTAGATATAAGTAAAAGAAGAAAATAATTGGGATTGAAAGAGGAAGTTGCTGGCAGAGAATAGAGCATGGGTGCCGCACATAATTGCACTCTGAATTTTATTTGGCCGTTCGCAAGAGTGGCGCGAGTCCGCTATTTTTTTCGGTCCGATTTGGATTTGGTTTTTAAAAGCCCAGGTCTTTTGGTACTCTATAAATATAAGGGAAAGGACACAAATGGTTATTGGGCCATAAATAATCCCACACGCTGGCCCATCTATTCCCAAACCCAAAAATTAGCTCATAAACTTTTTCCATCCGCTAGCCAAAATCTGTAATAACTCTTTAGTCGCCACTAAAAGCCCAGATGCTTTAAAAAAAAATAGACTTTTTGTGGCGACTTAAGGGCTGCTACAGAAAAATCAGGTTTTTTAGTGGCAATTAAAAAAGTCGCCACTAAAGGTTAAACATTCCAAAACATGTATAATATGTGTATATTTAGTAAGAAATATCCCAAAAAACTCTGAGACGATTTTTGTATATAATATGTATCATTTGTGTATAAAAATATATATCAGTACCTATCTGTAATGTATAGAAACTATATAAAATATGAATCACTAAGGCATGTATCATTTTTGTATATAATATGTATCATTTGTGTATATAATGTATATTATAGAATAGAAAATTGTATCGTTTTTGTATATAATATGCATCATTTTTGTATAGAAAGTGTATGTATAATTCCAACTTGTGTATATAAACTGTATCAGTCTTGCATAGAAAGTGTATCATACGTATAAAAAATGTATCATAGAAACCATATCATTGTAGTATATAATATGTATCACTATCGTATATGTAAAAAAAAAAAAAAAAATCATATCATTATTGTATAATATGTGTATAATAAATATATAATTAACGTATAATTTATGTATAATAAATGTATGATTAATTCCAGCATATGTATATAAACTGTATCATTCTTGTATATAAAGTGTATAATTAATTCCAGCATATGTATATAAATTGCATCATTCTTGTATATAAAGTGTATAATTAATTCCAACATATGTATATAAACAAACTGTATCATTCTTGTATGTAAAGTGTATATATAATTCCAACATATGTATATTCTTGTATATACTTACTAAATATACACATATTATACATATTTTGGGATATTTCTTACTAAATATGCATATATTATACATGTTTTGGGATATTTAACCTTTAGTGGCGACTTTTTAAATTGTCACTGAAAAGCCTGATTTTTCTATAGCAACCCTTACGTCGCCACAAAAAGTCCTTTTTTTTTTTTAGGCCCCTGGGCTGTTGGGCCGGCCAGCCTTGACATTATTTTGGGCCGGCCGGCCATTTTTTGGCATTAATTTGGGCCCCCCGGATAGCCTGTGGTATTAAGCCCAAATATTGGTCAAATGTGGGATTAGTTTGGCTGACTGGACACACAGTCTCCTTTTCCCATAAATATATATTCTACATGGTTTTTACAGAATTTTGGACCTAGAGAGAACTTGGAACCGCCGTAGAGGCCGTAGTTACAGGATTTTACCTTCTCTTCTCTGTAATACTCATTTTTACGTTTTTATTCGGATGATTTGTTATTTTTTCTCCATGTCTATGTGGAGCTAAACTCTTTAGTTCTAGGGCTTTGGCTCAAACATGAAAGTTGACGTTTGATTATCATTTATATCTATTAGTTTTCCATCTTGGGGTAATTTATTTAATCATGGTTTTAATTGTTTGATTATTTGACGAAATAGTTGAACACCAGCTGTGGCGTGTGAATTGAACTAGGGAGAGGCAATTTACATGCATAATAAGAATAAATAGAGCTTGTTTGATTAATCTTTTGGCTAATGAGGATAGGAATATACCCTTTAGCCTTGCTTAGTTGAATACGGAGATATAAATGCATTCTTGTTAGTTTCTGATGACCATTAGGAATATAGGAGTTGGAGTAACATCTACAGACTTGTGAGCAACTCGGAAGATACTCATAAAGTTAACATCAACCCGTCAACAAGTAACCCATAGGTACTACGATTTGAAGACTCAATTAGATTGTTAGTGGTCATAGCCCTAGATCTATATCTTCTCTGATAAAAATCCTCTCTTTCTTATTTGAAGTTCATTATTTTCTTTCTTTTATTTTTATTAAGTTTATAAATATAAATTTTAATTTTATTTCTCGTTTAGATAATTAGCATTAGTTTAATTTAGTGAAAGCTAATCATAAGTCTCTGTGGGTACGATATCTGGACTTTAAATCCTATATTAATTGTACGACCGCGTATACTTGCTTGTGCGTTTGGGAGTAGTATTTATAGATGAAAAAGAACATTGTATTGTATTTATAATTTGAGATTGATGTAATGAAAGTAGGGGTATGCAAAAACTGTCTTCATCGATAAACTGAACCGAAAAAATGCTATCGGTTTATAGGCATCAGATTATTGGGTTAACAGTTTTTAAACGGTTTGTAACTTTTTTATCGGACTACTAATTCGGTTTCTGATTTTTAGGTTTTACTTAATGGTTAAATCAATAACCCAATAAGATCATATTAAAATTACCTTTTTATCCCTATTTATATGAAAGTGAATTTAGAGTTTCGTAGAAACCCTTTTCTTATTTCCTAAATTCTATTTTTTTCTAGGCGAGACATCAGATTCCTGGAGCAACAACTTTGATTTGCAATTTGCATTTTAGTTGATTATAATTTGTTAGTAAAAACATGTTTGGGAGAATGCTAATTCATCCAAGTTCATATGAATTCGTCTATTTGAGGTTGATGTGCCTGATATCTCTTTGATTTAAATGGCGAAGAATATTGTTGGGCTCTTTAAAATCTTTACTTTGATTTGACATGAATAAGCACTATTAACACTAATAAGATAGCTGGAAGCATATGAATTCATGTCTTTGAAGTACAATTTTTCACAAGTCCTTCACAATACTTCTTTTCAGTAGTTCTGCTTAGACAAATAATCTTTTTATTCCTTGGCCTCATATTTATTAGTTAATGACGTTTGTTTTAGCAATAAATACCCTGTGAGACTATATATATGAACAAATGAAAACAAGAGAGCAAGAGAACGAAAAAAAAATTAAAGGAGCATTTCTTACAGATTAAATCGAAAATTTAACCATTAAAAACCACCAATCGATTAACTGAAAACTGATAACAATTACTCCCTCCGTCCCAAAAAAATTGTCTTAGTTTGACTTGTGACGGAGTTTAAGAAATAAATGAAGACTTTTGAAATGTGTGGTCCAAAATAAGCCTTAGATATTTGTGCGGCTGTAAATCATCTCATAAAGTTAAAATGTTTCTAACTATAGAAATGTGCCAATATTTTTGGGACAAACTAATAAGGAAAGTAAGGCAATCTTTTTGAGACAGAGGGAGTATCTTATTAGTTTGGTTATCGTTTTTTAGCATGTTTACAAATCGATAAACGATAAACCGAATTGATAATATATAGAATCGGACCAAACCGACCGATAAGCATCCCTAAGTGAAAGAGATAGTTGAGTCAAAGAAAAATATTCTAAGTCTCCAACTTATCCTCTAAAAACAAAAAGAGAATATTTATTCATTGAAGGAAGGTGTTGTTACTGGTGGAACTTTGGACTCAACAGCTAGTCTGGAGTTGTTAGAATTATATGACATTGTTGTATCCTAGAAGGTACGAGTCAAGAGTATTATCTTTGGACCGATGAAGATTCTGACGCAGTGGACTTGAATCTCCTTAAAGAGGACCATGTGAGTCCGATGTTGTCACATTGATGAAGATCGTGTGAGTCTAATGTGATGTAATGAAGAGGACCGTGTGAATCCAGTTTGATACAGAGATGTAGGGACTATTGAGTTCGAATGCGAAAGTGATATGTCGGGACTATTGAGTCTGAGAGATCATTGATATGATCTATGTGTGCATGTGGATATGAATCCGTCCCTCATGAGTCACTAACTTGATACTTCTCTTGTGGTGTGCACGTTAGTTGTGAAAGGATTGGCCAACTAAGTTGAAATGTGATTTCTTGGTGTAAAAGATTCAACCTTTCTTTGCATTCCTCTATTATCACTTTCGTTTGATTAGTTATGTACATTAATTAAACATGTCTATACTTTTACTTGAACTGCAAGTCATGCCCCAAACCTGGAGAGGCATGGCTGGCACTCGGTGCCTCACTAGGCCCGAGCATACCAATCTGTAGCTCGTATAGCCTATGTCTCAGTGAATAGCTTAAGACAATGAAGCCGATCTATAAGCGTGGTATCGTAACTTAGGCCGACAAGGCCATACGCTAAAATGTCTATAAACAACAATCAACTTAACCAAAGCGGGATCATCCCGTCATATATAATATAAGTATCGCTATGTGGGCCGAAAAGGCCACTGACACTACTGGACATACATGATACCTCTACAAGCCTCTAAAGAGTAAAAATTGTACTATGATCGGGACAGGGGCCCGGCCTGCCCATCATCTGTGTATACGCAAAACTCTGGACCTGGTAACTCTGAATGACATGGAGCTTACCACACTAGCTGGTGCTCATAAAATTTACTGAGGTGGTCCCTCCGGCTGCCTATCTGAACCTGTAGGCATGAATATATTGTCCCCGACAAAGGAACGTCAGTACGTTATATTATACCGAGTATGTAAGGAAACTGTAACTGATAGTAAGGAAACTGAAACTGATACTGAATTGAAGTACAAGATAAACCAAAGAGTCAATAAATAATCTGGCTATACTTACCTTCCTCTATCATCTAACAACTAAACAACATAATATCAAACTACTTAGCCTCATGTATGGAATCTAGACATGTGTAAATAGCCCCGAAGGCAAGTGCATAGCCCTAAAGGAAAGTTTATAGCCCCAAAGGCAATCTGTATATGTATAGCCTCGAAGGCAATTTGTATCTGTATGGCCCCGAAGGCAAGCGAGCATCTGTATAATCCCAAAAACAACTGTATACTCAATAGCCTCGAAGGCAACATGCGAATAGATAGCCCCATAGGCAAGTACATACTTCTATGAACTCTACAATAATCATGTCTATCTACTAACTATATAAGAAACCATGCTAGTCTGAAGGTAAACTCCCGACAAGGGAAACTACTATGAAGCTAGCAAGGACAATATAGAGATGAGATCTTGGTGGAGGCATTTCTTTGTGCTCTTACTCCGGACTTGCTCGGTTGAGGATTCATGTCAAAACAAAGAAAGGGAATAGCCTTTACATACCTGCGTAGATTCACCTAACAACACAATCCATGCAGCTCATCTAGCGCCTCAACCTATAAGAACATTAACGCTATGCTAAGGAAACACTAGTATATCACGTATATCGAGCGGCAAGCTCGTTCTATAATGAATCGAACAACATCTCCCCTATTTTTTTCCACTTTCCCCAGGTTAAAACAATCAAAATAACAACAAACACATCAAGTCTATCAATCTTAGCTATCAAACAATTTAGAACAGCCACCAAACAGCCCATAAGCCAACAACAATGTCAAATACAATTTACGATATAATTTCCATACTTTATCATTTAACAACTTAGCTATGATCTAGATTGACTTAAATTCATCTAGAGGAGGATAGTTCTTACCTTATTTGCCAAGAACTCCTCTTCTTCCATCCTACTTCACATTGAAGAAAGCCCGAATTCAACAGCGAGACAAAACGGAACAATGAGATAGAAGCGATGCGCAAAACCCGTATGTTGTTCTGGAGAAAAATTAGACCGTGCTTCTGCAAAATTGGGACTCACGTTGCTACCTATTTATACTCCTCCTTGTGAAAAAGGGTTGCTCAATTATACATATAGTCTTGGGAACATTCGATCTCAAACTTGGTATCAAGTTGTCCTATTCAAATCTATTTGAATTCTTAAAACGTGAGTTTGTAATGAAACAATATCACAATCCAAAATTGGCATGCTCTTACTTTACATGTGTCATGTTAGCACTTCATGTGCCATGACTCACCAATTTGTAACTTATTGTCACCCTTTAATCCAATTCGTGGCAGCCTCTTGTAAATCCGAAGATTGTACTCATTACCTAGGTGGAAAAATTGTTGTCTACCTAATATTTATTCAGCAATCTTAATTAATTTCTTGATCTCAATTCACTTAAATAGTACTCATTTTTAACACCCTTTATATACTTATTATCATAATCATGTGGTATAACTTTAGTCCATAGCCTCTTTATACACACACCAAATATTATTCTCAACCACCATCATCACATTTTTAAGTCCTACATCATTTCGGGGCTTCATCTTTTTATACACAGAGCTCTTTATTTGCCTACTAGTATATGACCAAGTTCTCTGGGGCTCGGTCCACTTACATACATCGAGCGGCTCAAGCCATAGCCTGAAAGTCCGGGGTATTACATCGATGAAACTTATACTCTCCGATCCGCTTGACCTCTAACCTTCACGACATTTATTACTTGTTAAACTTAGCATAAATACTTATAACCTCAAAAATAATCTTGTCCATGAACTTATGTCGATTAACTTATGACAAATCCAACTTACAAATGTCCAGGATGTAACATCCTTCCCCCTTTAGAAACATTCGTCCTCGAATGTTAACTCTTAGAGACGTGCAAAATTTCTTCCAAAGTCTCCTCTATAAACCGAACTAAAACCCAACCTGTACGCAGCCAGAAAATGCACTATATATGCCACACAGGGCCAATATCTATAAATAGCAACACTTAGTCTCACACGACCGTCAACTATAAGTATTGTAAATCATGAATAAGAGCTCACCTCAAGATATCTTTGGCTTGTGCCGAGCTATGTTTTAACTTCTGGACTCAAGTATCATCTAGTCATAAGATTGGGCTAGTATAATGTGTTATGGTTGAGTGAAGAGTATATGACTGAACTACAATCTTGCGGTATCCTTACACTTCCATAGTACCATTATGGTAATCATATCTAATTTGTTGATCTAAGATAGTTACTGGCTCTATCTCGTTAGATGAGTCTCTTATAATTTAAACGACGTCCATTTGGAATACGGCCTCTATAATTCTCTGGATGTCAACTATTATTGAAATCCTCCGGGTCCCTAATTCCTGTTCGGTTATCTGGTGTGCTAGCCCATACTGATTTCTGTTACCCTAGGAATCTAACTTAGCCTTCTGATAATCTTGTTGGAGTCTCCAATTCGCTACTCTAAATATGGGTATAACCTTATGTCCTATACTCTCTTATGACCTCAAGATTCGTCTTCTCTTGTCTCCTCTTGTACTTGGCCGCGAATTTCATCATCCTACCACATTCTAACTTACTGTTATCATCCACTTATCATATTTTACCCGTAATGCTTCACTTATCCTCTTACTAATGTCCTCGTCTCTTTCTTTATTCTGAAAACTTCAAAAAGGCACCCGATAGTTTTTAGCTCCCCTTGCTTCGTCCCACTTTTTTCTTCTGGTCACCTAATATTTTCCTTTACTGGGGATAGAACCCATGCTTAGGTTAGTACTTATCCCTTCTATGATTCAAACACCTAGCTTCTAAACTTTCCAAATATTTTGTTAATCATATCTGACTGTACTGATCTAGAGTACACCACTTTGGCACCTCATAAGGGGAACTATTATCACGTTCACCATATTATTCGGGAATGTCATCTAGTGCTAACAATCTGTCCACAGTTCTGGGTTACTCTAACCCCAGGTAGATCCTAAAATCTCGTCCTTCTCTTACGTTATATCTGCTAGTTCTCATAAAGCATAACCAAAATGGGTGCAACTAATTATACGTACCTCTATTACAGTTAGAAGGGGACTCAAAATGCTTATATTTCCCCGCCTAAATTGTAAATACTTATGATCTTCACTGACTGGGTACCTCGTATCCTTTTCACCTTGCCTCTTTTGCCAGATGAAACTTATAATTCTTTGTCCTGATACTCTCATAACCTTTTATTCACGGGGTGTGTTAGATATTCCCATCTTAGGGTCTTAAGCAGGAAATTCACACATCCGATATGCACGATTTGGTAGGGCCTCAAACTGGGCCACATCATCAAGAACTGTCTTTACTAGTGCCTTACCTGCGGTTGTATTAGTCCTATAGCTAGCTATAATCTTTCTAATTGTAATTATCTTTGTATCATTAGCAAACATAAGTCCTAACTCAAACTCTTATGACTCGGCTCTATAGCATGATTTGGATTTGAAAGAAGGGTAACAAAGATTCAAACCCCATTTATGGCTGAAGCGATTTTTCCCAAATTTTGTAAAAGCCTAACTTCGAAAAACCTTTCCCCACTTTGTTTTGACCAACTTTTTGAGAGAAAACAACCCTAAGGCTTCCCCAAAACATATAAGGTAAGTTCTTGATCAACTCCCATCAATCTAACATCAAATTAACACTAGTTCATCCTTCAAACCATAGATTCTTGAAAACCAAAGAAAGAGAACTTGAAGGAGACTTTGAGAAACTTCTTAAAGGTATCTTCTATGATTCTTACTGAGATTATTGAGAGGGATGGGACTAGTGTAAGATATTAGAAATAATAATAATAATAATCCATAGGTGATTCATGGGGGATTCAAGAATAAGTTTTTGAGCACGAAAAGCCCTGGTTTTTCGATATAGGTAGGTTAGAATTAGGTTAAAGTTCTAATCTTCATCATCTAAATCAATTGTAGAGCGATTGTTGAATCTCAAAAAATCCGTTTGGTAGCATTTTAGCGGGAACTTAAGTATGTCTCTTTTGAAAACCTTCTTTTGATGTATGTCTCTTCTTCGAACATACTTTTCAAAAGTTTTAAGTAGTTCTTTGGCAAGGTTTGTGTGTGTGAGGGACAATCCCGCATTAAACCTTTATGTGTATTATATCATATATAGTATATGTGATTTCCCTTATCAAAAGATGATTGAAATTGAAATATAAAGCTTTGATCTTTGAACATGAATTACCCGATAAGGGATGCTTTAAACTTGATTTCGAAGGCTTTGATATTTGGTATGTTTTTCCCTATGAATGAGTTTCGTTGAATTGAAATTTGATTAGTGATTGGAAAATTATTTCTAAATCGGTTAATGTCTTTATATACCCCTACTAACGGGATGATGAACATAATACATAATGAACTATTCGGCTTCCATGCCATGATTTGAGATTCGGTTTCCATGCTATGATTTGTGATACGGTTAATATGTCATGATTTCTATTGGTTGTGTTTGGCCTAGCTGCTTGGGAGGAAGGGTAGGCACTATAGATCCTAGTGGGGTTTGCCTAGCCATTCGAGAGGAAGAGTGGCCATCGAGGGTCGATAGCCCCGGTGTGATTCATGCCTAGCCATTCGGGAGAAAGAGTGGTCATCGAGGGTTGATAACCCCGGTGTGGTTTTCGATAGCCATTCGGGAGGAAGGGTGGCCATTGAGAGTCGATAGCCCCGATGTACTTCATACCTAGCCATTCGGGAGGAAGAGTGGACATCAAGGGTCGATTGCCCAGGTGTGGTCTTTGCCTAGCTACTCGGGAGGAAGGGTAGCTGTCGTGAGTTGATAGCTCCGATATGGTGCTTTTATGGAGTTAAGGGAACCTTAAGTGGTCATCCTTTCGTTATATTGATAAGGGCCTATATTGGCATATGTTATACTTTGGTTGCCTGTGAGTGGCTTGTTAATGATCTTGGGTTCATGAGTGATAAGACTTAATGTGATAACTGGTACAACAAGTTGAACTTTATATGTCCATGTGTTATTGGATTTTTCTGGTGATTTTACTAAGGTTACTAGCTACCACAACCCAACCCATCGCGATGGCACCCACGCTAGGCGAACCATCCCCTTAACCAAATTCTCATTCGTTCAACCAATTATATATCAATGGCAAGAATATAATTATAAAATTGTCTAGTCATAGCATAATAAAATAACGCGGAATCCTAACTATTATAACCCCAAAATCCGAAAGTCATCGTACAAATACTCTAAAACATAAAACTGTCTAAGAAATATTAGTTGTCTGAAATAACATAAATGTCTGAAATGAAGTAGACACCAAGATAGGAAAGATATTCAGGCGGCATGGCATGGTCAGGAGCTCACCCTCTAATCTGGATAGGAAATGGCCTCAAGCTAAATGTGAGGTCTGGAAGAAGTCTCTGGCACACAATCTGCACTCAAAAAGGGTGCAGCAAGGTAGTATCAGTACAAACACTATGTACCGGTAGATATCATAGGCCGACTAAGGTTAGTATCATACATATGTTCATAAAATCAACATAATAGGAAGATAGGCAACACAGCACGACAAGACAACAATATAAAAAGTCAATCATCAACAAATCAACAATGCAACACAAGCCCTTATTTAGGCCACATCCTCACCCCCTGACAAATGTGTCTTTATATATATATTTTTATATCTGATCACAATATGCATCCCAACGTATTTCCAGTCTAACAGTCAATATGGTATATGACCAATCAATAAATTCAATGTCAATAAATGCAAGGCACCATGCCAAAAATCATAACAGGACTCAGATAATCAACTCAACACCGCATGAATATGCAACCATCTCAATCAACAAGAAGAGTATATATTGACTCCTTCCTTCTCATAACACAATAATTTCCCCACAGATTTTGGTACATAAAGTAATGGCGACAAGCCCACATAATCAGAAATCATACCAACCTAAGTGATGTCTAACCAGACGTCATGTCCGAAGACCTAATCATGCTTTCTCCCATCAACTCCACTTATACAATCAACTAACCAAATTCTAACTGAAGTAAACCACAACCTACCTTAGGTGTATAACTGAAATAAAGCAAGCTACTCTGCTAGAGCTTTCCCCTTTCGTAGTGATTCAAAACGCTCAAAGTTTAGCAATATAACGCTAAGTAAGTAATAGACTATCTACTCAAAATAAGAACAACAATTGGGGAAGAAGACCTAATTACTCCTACCCTTTTCAAATGGGTGAAATCATCATTTAATGGTGAATTTATCATAACCTCAATCCCAACAATCATAATCCTCTAATTTATAAGATTCTAACCAATTTAACCTTTTTAAAACAGATTTTAGCCAAAAGTTCCCATTTTGGATGGAACCCTAAGTCTCAATACATAGCTCTCAACATAATTAATCAATTTCCCATCATAGAAAGGTGTTAACCTACACTCCTAGATAATATAACAGTAATAAAATCAACAATCCACCATTTATTCTAGGGTTTATTAATGCTAGGATTCTAGAGCTTTCATCTACCATTAATGGACCTTAAGACTAGTGTATGGACTTAAGAAGAAAAGGGAATGAACCACAAAAAGATTAGGACTTACCCTCAAAGAACAATCCACCCAAGCCTTAGAAAAATCGCCCTTTCTCTCTTGGAACTGTTTTTGGAGTTATATGGGTAATGCCTCAAAATCAGCAATATAAAAGTGGGTTTCTGCCTCCCGTCGATTCTTTGCAGCGATCACAACTTCCACTGCAGCGGTCCCGCTATAGCAATCAGAGAGCCGTTACGGCAGACCTCATTAAATGGCCTGGCTCCCCAAAGCGATCCAGACCGCACCGTAGCGGCCCCGCTATGGTGAAAATCCCCTAAACTTAAGTCACCGTAGTGGCGACCAAGTTTTCACTGCGGCAGACCCACAATAGCGGTCCCATCTGCTACAGCGGTTACATCAGAACCAATAAGCTCTAGTTTTTCACTTAGTTTCAGCCCAAAATCCCAACATCAATTTGAGGCCCTATATGCACAAACAAGACATGCACATATATGTAAAAACACGCTACGGACTCGCCCGTGGCCTCGAAATTCCGAACGGAGGTCTAATTTACTAGGTCAACCCCCCAGCGAAAATAAAACAAGTTTTCAGTCAAGTGCACATTTACAATCAAATGCCTTCTCTTTAGAATTCTAAATTTTTAAGTTCTCATTAGACTCGCTCCTACTATCAAAAATGTACGGGTAGGGGTAAAATGGTCAAAACACACATAATGACCTAGCGGATCGTTACATCAGATACCAATTAAACAACCGTTCGTCCTCGAATGGATATGGAAAGGAAATAAAGGGAAAGGTACCTGATTGGGTGAAAAGCTGGGGATACTTATTTCATATATCAGTCTCGATCTCCTAAGTAGCCTACTCAATGGGACAATTCTTCCATTGAACCTCCACTGACGCTATCTTGAACCTCCACTAACGGTATCTCCTTAGACCTTAACTTACGAACCTCCCTATCTAAAATAGTAATAGGCTCTTCCTCATAAGACAAGTTCTCGTCCAACAAGACTGAATCCCAACGAATAATCTAAGAACCATCACTGTGGTATCTCTTTAACATAGAGACATAAAACAGGGTGAACACTCGAAAAACCTGAGGCAAAGCCAACTCATAACCTACCTCCCCCACACGGCTAAGAATCTCGAAGGGGTCGATGAATCTAGGACTGAGCTTTTCCTTCTTCCTACACCTCATCACACCTTTCATGGGCGAGACCTTCAACAAAACCTGCTCCCCAACCATGAACTCAGGATCTCGGACCTTCCGGTCTACATATTCCTTCTGTTTACTCTGAGCCACTAAGAGCTCATTCGGAATCACCTTAATCTTTTCTAATGACTCTCTCAAAAGGTCAGTACCCCATGGCCTTACCTCAAATGCATCAAATCACCTAATAGGAGATCTACATTGCCTTCCATAAAGAGCCTCAAACAGAGCCATATCAATACTCGAGTGGTAGCTATTATTATAAGCAAACTATGTGTCACGACCCAACCGGAGGGCCGCGACGGGCACCCGGTGCTAACCCACCCGGGCATCTCTTAACGTACTTTCACATTTATATCTAGGTGAGTCACATAGCTAAATCATGATTTCCATCCATTATTCATACTAAATCCATTGGGCAATAATTCATTTATATCAACATCGACAACTATGCCCTCAACAATTTACACAAGCCGACGAGGCTAACAAAATGATATCCAAAATATAGGCCGACATGGCCAAATATATCTAACCATATACACATGTCTACGAGCCTCTAAGAAGAGTATGTCATATCATATAGGCGGGACAAGACCCCGCCATGCCTATAAATATGTACACAAAAGAATAAATACCAAAAGCTATAGCTCCGAATGAAATAGAGCTCCGCTATGTAGTCCCTGAGTAATAAAGCTATGGATCAAGCCTGTCTTTCTGGCCACCTGCGGGCATGACGCAGCGTCCATAAACAAAAGGACGTCAGTACGAAGAATGTACTGAGTATGTAAAGCATGATCAACATCATTATAGAAGCATAATAAGCAATATAAGAAATAACATAAGATGGGAGGTAGTAGAATCATCGTCATAAACACTTACTTGCTTTTCATAGGGACTTTCCATTTCTAATGCGTGATTGTGTACATATATCCATATCCGTATCCGTATTCATATTCGTACTCATTTACATTCCATATCCATATTCGTATTCGTAGTCATATTTCCATTCATACTCGTATTCATTTTCATAGTCATATCATATACATGTCATATACATATCATATACATAGCATACCCGACCATGAAGGTTCGGTGTTTCACATACCTGGCCTACCAAGGCTCAGGGTTATCCATACCCAACTGCAGTGGTGCGCGCGCAATATATATATAGTCTACCCGCCCATATAAGCTTGGGGTTCCATAATAGCCATACATAGGCACATATACATAAAAGCCCATAAGCTTCTTTAGCATCGTTACTATCGTCGTTCATTACATCTATCCCTAGAGGATTACTCAGCATATAAGGAATTTAGTACAATCGTAACACATCGAGAATCATGAGCGTAGTAGCTTTTAAAGCTAGAATCATTTGGAGGACATCATAGGCTCATAAAAGAATAGATATTTGGCCAAGGAACCATGCCTTATAAAAGAAGGGTTTGCCTTACATACCTTTCCGTTCAACTATTCTATCACTTGCACGTTCTCCTTCAATGCTCACGTTTCTACCTTCATTAGAGTTATACTATCATTAGAAAATCGATAGCTTAGCATACATGACTAAAGCTAGAGAAAATTGGACAGCATCTCCTTTATTTATACGACTTCCTCCATATCATATATCAACTCCCAAACATCAATAATAACATTCTCAACATCATAACAATAGTCTTTATTCACCTACATTATCCATATTCCTCCATTCACTTCCAATCATCCATACCCATGGTCATAGCACACTATTACATTCATTCATATACAATGTCTATCCTATGTTCTTAACATCATTTATAACATAACCATAATCACAACATATCAAGAATCATGACTCAATCCAAGCTATTACTCAAAAATGACACTATTCCCACATTCATGACCCATTTTGTATATCCTTCTACAATCCAAGTGTTTCAATTTTTCAATACCTTAAACAACATAGAAATACCATAAAACTTACCTTAGATGGTATAGGAATGAACCTTGGGTGGAAACACTTCACTTGAACAAAACCCTAGTTCCACCTCCACTTGGATTTCTTGTCCTGGATGAACTTTAATGGGTTTCTTACACTTGATTCACTTGGTTTGATGAAGTTGATCACTAATATCTCTTGAATTCTTGTGGGAGAAATATGAAGAAATATTCTAGAGATAAGGGGTGTGAAAGGGAAATGAAATGAAATGAACTTGGATCCCTTATTAATAATACACAATTCAGTCCCGCTCCAAATCTACGGACCAACATACGGTCCGTATAAATTATA
Organism: Lycium ferocissimum; assembly: GCF_029784015.1. NCBI lineage: Eukaryota > Viridiplantae > Streptophyta > Magnoliopsida > Solanales > Solanaceae > Lycium > Lycium ferocissimum. The sequence goes on along the minus strand of NC_081342.1, from coordinate 58,297,136 downwards.
CTGACCGTATGTCTGGTCGTAGATTTAGTCCAGTGAGGCTGGCCATCTGGGCTGATTATACGGCCAAACATACGGCCCGTATAATTTATACAGCTAGTATGTTGGGCCGTATAATGCCCAGTTCTTTCGAACTCATTCTCGCTGACTCGTTTGATCTCCAATCCTTATGGAACCTTCTTAACACTTGTTTATCACCTCATTAACAATCTAAGGGACGTTATAACTCTTCTCTAAAGTATTATTAAATTATCATTAACTTGTTACTCGTAAATCCTTTCCGATACATATCGTATGCCTTACCTTCTCTTGGCAAACTTTCTTCTCTTACCTCGAATGTCTTTGAAATCTTAATTAGGGTCGTCAAATGTCATTCCTTACTTATTGCAATACCGTATACTTCGTGCCCTTCGTTAAACTATTCACTGTGTATCAACGAAAAAATTTTCGAGGTGTAACACTATGTCAATGGTAAGAACTGGTCCTAGTTACCACCAAAGTTAATCACATAAGCTCGGAGCATATCCTCGAGAACCTGAATCGTCCGCTCAGACTGACCATCTGTCTGAGGGTGAAAAATTGTACTGAGATCCAATCCAGTGCCCAACTTAGCCTGCAAAGTCATCCAGAACTGGGACGTAAACTGCGTGCCTCTATCAGATATGATGGAAAAAGGCACCCCATGCAAACGAACAATCTCACGGATATAAATCTAGGCCAACTTCTGCGCAGTGTTGGTAATCTGAACCGGTATGAAATGAGCAGACTTAGACAATCTATCAACAATGACCCAAATCGAATCAAACTTGCCCAAGGTCTTCGGAAGACCAACAACAAAGCCCATGGCTATCCTCTCCCACTTTCACTCAAGAGTAGGCATCCTTTGACCCGGTTCTCTGGTGCTCATACTTAACTTGTTGACAATTTGGACACTGCGAAACAAACTTAACAATACCAAGCTTCATCCTATCCCACCAATAGTGCTACCTCAAATCACGATACATCTTGGTAGCACCAGGATAAATAGAGTATCTAAAACTGTGGGACTCCTCCAGAATCATCTAAATCAGGTCATCAACACAAGGAACACAAACACGCCCCTTAATCCTCAAGACTCCCTCACAATCAATCATGGCCTCGTTGGCATCACCGCTCAAAACCTCATCACGAATCTTGCACAAACTTGCATCCTTGAATTGTTTTGCCTTAATGTGCTCCTGAAACGACAATCTTGCCTCAACACAAGCCAACACTCTACCCAAATCAGGCATATCAAGCCTCATGAAACTGTTAGCCAGAGTCTAGACTTCCATGGCTAACGGACGCTCCGAAATGATCAAGCGAGCCAAACTACCCATACTAGCTGACTTCCTACCCAAGGCATCCGCTACCACGTTTGCCTTGCTAGGATGATATAAAATGGTAATGTCATAATCCTTAAGTAACTCCATCCATCTCCGCTTCTTAGAATTAAGATCCCTCTGAGTAAACACATGTACGAAGACTGCGATGATAGGTGAAAACCTCACAATGGACACCATAGAGATAGTGCCTCCAAATCTTTAAAGCAAATACCACAGTTGCCAACTCTAAATCATGAGTGGGATAGTACTTTTCATGAATCTTCAGCTGTCTAGAAGCATAAGCAATAACTCGCTTTTCCTACATCAATACAGCACCCAAACCAGAATAAGAAATGTCACAATAAATAACAAAGTCCTTGCCTTCCACAGGCAATGCTAGAATTGGAGTTGTTGTCAATGAAGCCTTGAGCTTTTGAAAGCTCTCCTCACACTCGTCGGACCACTGAAAAGGTACTTCTTTCTGAGTCAAACGGGTCAAATGCTATAGAATCAAACCCCTTCACAAACCAGCGGTAATAGCTAGCCAAACCCACAAAACTGTGGATCTCTGTCACTGAAGTGGACCTACCTCAATCTCTCACTACCTCAATCTTCTTAGGATCCACCATAATCCCCTTCTTCGAAACCACATAACCTAAGAAAGATACAGACTCCAGCCAAAACTCACACTTGGAGAACTTGGCATACAACTGCTTATCTCTCAGCAACCCAAGAACAATATTCCTAAAGTGTTTCTCGTGATCCTCCCTACTCTGTGAGTAAACCAGAATGTCATCAATGAACACTATCACAAAAGAATCCAAGTATGGCTTAAAAATGTCATTTATCAAATCCATAAAAGCAGGTGGGGCATTAGTAAGCCCAAATGACATACTAAGAAACTCGTAGTGGCCATAGCGAGTCTGAAAAGTTGTCTTAGGAATATCTTCGGCTTGAATCTTCAACTGATGGTACCCCGATCTCAAGTCAATTTTAGAAAACACAGAAGCCCCCTGAAGCTGATCAAATTAAATAGATCATCAATACGAGGAATGGCGTACTTATTCAGAATGGTTATTTTGTTCAACTGGCGGTAAGCAGTGTATATCCACATAGTCCCATCATTCTTGTTCACAAACAGTATAGGAGCACCCCAAGGGGAGATGCTCAGTCTGATAAATCCCTTACTCAAAAGATCCTGAAGCTACTCTTTCAACTCTCTCAACTGTGCTGGTGCCATCCGATATGGCGGAATAGAAATAGGGAAAGTTCTAAGCTCTAAGTCAATACAAAAGTTAATATCACGGTCAGGAGGCATACCTGGCAAGTTCCCGAAAAACACCTCCGCAAACTGACACATCGCAGGAACTAACTCAAGAGATGGAATGTTAGCACTAGTATCAGGAATATGTCCCAAATAAGTCAAGCACCCTCTATTAACAAGCTTTTTGGCATGAAAAAAAGAAATGATCTTCTTTGGGGAGGCACTAGGGGATAACCTTCCACTCAAGTCTAGACATGCCCGGTGATGAGTGTAAATTATTCATGTAATTTTATACATAAAAAAATAAGTTTTAAAATAAAACATGAATAATTATATCTTATTCTCTCATATTTTCTAATAGAATTTTACAGGAAGAAGAGTACTGCAGAAGAATAGAGAAGAAACAAATTATCAAAGAAGTAAGGAAAGAATTCAATAGGTGCAACCACGAATTTATAAGTCATAACCATGGAGTTTTACATGTGGGAATTACAACATTTGGAGAAGTTGTGAAATCCACGAGTGTCACCGCTTCATACTCACACCCATCAAGTGTTGAAATCCACGGGTGTCACCTCTTCATAATCACACCCGTCAAGTGTTGAAATCCACGGGTGCCACCACTTCATACTCACAACCGTCAAGTGTTTGAAATCCACGGTGTATTGGCGCTTCATAGAAAGAATGTTGTAAATTCACGGGTGTTGACCATCACTTTCATACTCACACCCATCAACTGTGGGCATCAAGAAAAGAGTTGTAAAATTCAGGGGTGCGACTACCATTGTCATACTCTCACCCATCAAGTAAGGTCATGGATGTGAGCACTACTTCAAAGAATGCATTCGTAGGGGGAGACACTACATTCTCCTATAAATAGAAGCATCACTTTGCTTACAAAGGAGAGAATATAATCCAATCTTGAGAAACACATAAGAAATAGTCTTTGCTTTATTTCTCTTCTTTCTATTTTATATTTGTAGGATTAGTATTTTATTTTTAATTTCTTTCTTTCATACTCCTTAATGGAGTAGTTTCTTTTTGTTGGGATAGTTGAAGAAGCTTGGTATGATGTTATAATATTATCTTTACTTTAATTTTTTCATGTCTTGATATTCAAATCTTTGATCTTGCTTCTTTTAGTCCTAATTCTCACGGAGGGATTAATTCGAGCTAGTTTATCGATTCAAAAATCTCAATATTATTTCTTTTAGTCCTAATTCTCACGGAGGGATTAATTCAAATAATTTGGTTGGTTTAAAATTGTTATCTTATTTCATTCGGTCCTAATTCTCACGGAGGGATTGACTCAAATAAGTTTAATGATTTCAGGGGTCTCTATCTTATTTCTTTCAGTTCTAGTTCTCGCGGAGGGACTGACTCAAATAAGTTTAGTGATTTTAAGGGCTAATCGCAAGAAGTCTTTATTCCTCACAGCAAAAATCAAGAAAATAAGTTTTTCTATTCTTTTGTGAAATTTAATAGAATGAGATTTTATTATAATTGTACTAAGTGGATTCAGCGGCTCTCAACTCTTTTCTTTTTAAAATTTCTAATAATTTGTTTATTTTATTTTAAGTAATTTATAATTTCAAAACCTCTCCTTTCATCCATTTGATTCTCTCAAATAGTACCCAAGACAATACACATCTGTAGCTTAGGTGGTTCCAATTTCTGTGAAACGATATCTTAAACTATATTAGAATTTGACAGAGTACGAGCGAATTTTCCTATGCACTTTGGCCTCGTCAAATTTTTGGCGTTGTTTCCGGGGATTGGTAAACATCTACTTCAAATTAATTGACTTATTACTACTTTGAGATTTCTTTCTTGTACTACTTCTTCAGGTACTTTGTACTCTAATTCCTGGCAAGTTTTAGGGAACAAAACTTGAAGATATTATTATTATTAATATTATTATTACTATTATTATTATTATTATTATTATTATTCACATTATTTATTAAAAAAGTTTCAAGTATACCAGTACCTAATAAGTGCTAGGGAGAAAGACTAAAAAAAACATTAAAAATATGTTTTGAATATGAACTCACTTCAAACACTTTAAAAATGAAATTCAACCAACCCAGTGAGAGTATTGTTGAACTGGTAGAAAAATATTGCCAAAAGGCCATTACCTGTGACTATTGTGGAAGCAACCATCAAAGCTTCAAATGCCAAACAAGTAACACATTCTTTTATGCGGATTATGGGAGAATGGATGACCTTGAAGGATTAATTAATAAAGTCAGTCAAAGGTCCATTATTTGTGAATATTGTGGTGGATGTCACCTTGATCATGAATGCCAAACGGGTAATACTTATTTCTTGGGTCCTTCTTATGAACAATCTTACATTGTTTCTAGTTCTTTCAGTTACATTGATTCCAGTGAATATTGTTGCAATCCGGAATGCAATCAATACTCACAAGGAAATCAAATTATTGACTGTGAACCACTTCAAGAGGAGAGTGTGAGCTTGAAAAAATCGTTGCATAATTTCATAAAAAATATTAATGAAAAATATGCAAAGAATCATAAAGCCGTTACGGATCTAACAATGCAATTAAATCAATTAGTAAGTATAGTAATCTCCTATAGGGGTGGTGAACTTTTAAATGAAACTATGTCATGTGAGGATAGACCAATTGATAAAATAAATAAGCCTTGTGAAAAAGTATCTACCGCTCATGATGAAAATACCAGTCGAGTGAAGAAAGATGACAATAAAGGTTTGATTGAATTTAATTCAACAAGTGATGAATGCATACCCCATTTTTCGTATCCACATAAATTGATAAATTTCGAAGAAAATGAGAATGAAGAGGTTACAAGAACAAATGAAATATCCTTTAACTGTTATTCTTCAATTTCTTCTGATCATTACGATTTTGTGGATTTTGTTATTGGAAATTTGCAGGAAAATGCATGGAACGATCCTCGTGAAAAATGGAAAATGGAGTCAAGGATCATTATGCACATTTTTATTCCCCCGCGAGACAAGGCCAAAAAAGAGTGGGATGTGCGAAAAGAGAAAATATTTTGTGATGTTCATGGCCAAATGAGCTCCAAAAAGAGCCCCAAGGAGCGAAAAAGAAAAATTGATTCAAAACTGGGGGTGGAGTTCACAAGCTCCCGAAGAAAAAAGAAAAATAAATAGATTCCCTTTATCTCCTCTTGCTTTTAAAATTATTTGTCATGACAATATTTAAGTGTGGGAATATATATATATATATATATATATATATATATATACATATACATATACATATACATATACATGTATATGTATATGTATATATATAGTTTGAATATATTTTTCTTTCATTTATAGCATAATATATATATATATAGTTTGAATATATTTTTCTTTCATTTATAGCATAATTTCTTTCTACACTTCCATGGATTTCTTTGTTCAGTTCTTTGCCATGGTCGTAATATTTTGAACTGAACACTTTTTAGGATATTTAATATTACATAAGTAGGCTAAAACTTGATTTTCTTAGAATGGGATTTTGATAAAACAGATTTGATTGAGTATCATTCATGGGTTATATGAATACTTTTCCAAACTCATATTTATTTATTGATGATTAAAATTATACTATTTCTAATCCCGAGTGTATTGTGTTGTCGTGTTATATTTCCCGCTTCTTCTCCTGCTTATTGAAATCTAGAACTTGCCTTGAATGTGGATTGAGGCAAAATTCTAGAAAGATTTTTGAGTTGGGAAATGAAAGTAGGCCTTCCTTGTTAAATAATCACCAAATTGACCTACCTTATTTATTTTTATCCCTAGTCAGCCCCCTTGAGCCTAAATGAATTATCCCTTATTTTCTTGATAAGCAAAACTTCAATATTGGCCTAATCTTTGTTGTCACATCTTTTTATTCACTCTATTCCCTTTTTGTTACTGAAAAAGTTAAATAAATTGCAAAAGCAAGTGCAGAGGATTAGTTATGAAAGAAACAAAAGAGTAATGTTGATCGTTGAGCTTATAGATCTTTTAAGAATGTTGTCGTTTCAAAAACAAAAAAAAAAATATACAGAGAAAATTTATGACAGTTTGTAAATAACATAAAGGGAAAAAAAAAAGGGTCGAAAAAAGAGAAATAATGAAAAATACTTGGAGGTTGATTTTTTTAGAAAGAAGGAAAGCAATGGTGTTTAATTGTTGAAGTATTGTGGTGCTTCTAAGGAACTCAAGTCACTTTTATCCATATGTATCCTAACCATCCCTAAACCCACTTTACAACCTTATAAAAGTCCTACATGATCTCAACTCAAAGACTTCTATATTAATGGAGAGTCACATGATAGGCAAGCTTATGGCAATCTCGAGTAGCTTGAGATACTTCCTTGTTGAGAGAGAGAGAATTTTTCTATCTATGCCCCTTTTTATATATTGTGTGATTTATGGGCATCTCTCTTCATTCAGTGAGACACACTGGGATTAGAAAATATTGTGATTTTGGTTCTCAGTAGATAAATATGAATGCGGTTAAAATTATTTGAACTCGTGATGTAATCTTAATTGATTCTTGCTTGTCAAAAAAAGAAAATTCTCATTATTTTACTTAAAATTTTAGTTGCTACTTTAGTTTATGTTCTTTGCTTGAGGACAAGCAAGGATTCAAGTGTGGGGAATTTAATGGGTGTAAATTATTCATGTAATTTTATACATAAAAAAATAAGTTTTAAAATAAAACATGAATAATTATATCTTGTTCTCTTATATTTTACGATTTAATTTTACGGGAAAAGATTATCTCGGAAGAATGAGAAGAAACGAATTATCAAAGAAATAAGAAAAATTCAATGGGTGCAACCACGTATTCATAAGTCATAACCGTGAGTTTTACATGTGGGAATTACAAAAGTCAACATTGGGAGAAGTTGTGAAATCCACGGGTGTCACCGCTTCATACTCACACCCGTCAAGTGTTGAAATCCACGGGTGTCACCTCTTCATAATCACACCCATCAAGTGTTGAAATCCATGGGTGTTGCCGCTTCATACTCACACCCATCAACTGTGGGCATCAAGAAAAGAGTTGCAAAATTCACGGGTGCGACTACCATTGTCATACTTTCACCCATCAAGTAAGGTCACGGATGTAAGCACTACTTCAAAGAATGCATTCGTAGGGCGAGACACTACATTCTCCTATAAATAGAAGCATCACTTTGCTTACAAAGGAGAGAATATAATCCAATCTTGAGAAAGACATAAGAAATAGTGTTTGCTTTATTTCTCTTCTTTTTATTTTATATTTGTAGGATTCGTATTTTATTTTTAATTTCTTTCTTCCATACTCCTTAATGGAGTAGTTTCTTTTTGTTGGGATAGTTGAAGAAGCTTGGTATGATGTTATCATATTATCTTCACTTTAATTTTTTCATGTCTTGATATTCAAATATTTGATCTTGCTTCTTTTAGTCCTAATTCTCACGGAGGGATTAATTCAAGCTATTTTATCGATTCAAAAATCTCAATATTATTTCTTTTAGTCCTAATTCTCACGGAAGGATTAATTCAAATAATTTTGTTGGTTTAAAATTGTTATCTTATTTCTTTCGGTCCTAATTCTCACGGAGGGATTGACTCAAATAAGTTTAATGATTTGAGGGGTCTCTATCTTATTTCTTTCAGTTCTAATTCTCGCGGAGGGACTGACTCAAATAAGTTTAGTGATTTTAAGGGCTAATCGCAAGAGGTCTTTATTCCTCATAACACAAATCAAGTCAAATAAATTTTTCTATTGTTTTGTGGAATTTAATAGAATGAGATTTTATTATAGTTGTACTAAGTGGATTCAATGACTCCCAAATCTTTTCTTTTTAAATTTTCTAATAAATCTTTTATTTTATTTTAAGTAATTTATAATTTCAAAACCTCTCCTTTCATCAATTTGATTCTCTCAAATAGTACCCAAGACAATACACATCTGTAGCCTAGGTGGTTCCAATCTCTGTGGGACGATATCTTAAACTATACTAGAATTTGACAGAGTACGAGCGAATTTTCCTATGCACTTTGGCCTCGTCACCCGGCATAGCTAAAGTGATTATCTTGGCATGATGGTCAAGAATCGCATGGTAAGAAGCTAGCCAGCCCGTACCCAGAATAACGTTAAAATCTACGATGTCAAGAATCATTGAATCAACCCATGTACCATACCCCACAAATGTGACAGTACAAGACCGGCATACTCTAGTTATAACCACAGAGTCTCCAACTGGAGTAGATATATGAATATGGGCATCAAGAAAATCACAGAATATGAAGACCCATAGAGAAGTATGTGGACACATGGGAGAATGTGGAACCCGGATCAAACAACACAGAATCCATCCTAAGGACAGACTGAGATGTTACCTGTAATGACTGCATCTAAACCCTCAACCTCTGATCTGCGCAGAAAGAGCAAGCAATGAACCCGTCCGCCACTAGCCTCGCGAACCTCCATGATCGACCGTCATGTCCGAGCTCCGCCACGGCCGATGTCCAACCGCTCGACCGGGACTCGCCTCTGCTCGGTTGCGTGCCACCTCTACCTGTTGTGTGACCACTACGCCCAATCTGAGCACGGTTCCCACCATAAGATCCTCCTCCTTTAGCTGATGGAAGTGGAGCCCTGGGAGGCTGACACTGAGCATCCTAGCCATCGTGTCTAAGTCTGGGACAATTTCTTTTGAAAAGCCCCTGCTTACCATACTCAAAGCATCCACGGTCTAGCGTAGGCTGTTGAACAAAAAATCGAAGAAGCAGAATAACCACCATGGTCCGAAAATCCGGCTTCGGAACCCCCGGTTGACTAGGAAGAGTACCGACCGGCACCCGACGGGCCTCCAACAAAACCCGCATACCGATTAAATAAGATGCCCTCGACTCAAGTTCTCCGGGAACTTTTGTCCTCGAGAGAATGAACAATTGAAACTACCACCCCCGCAGCCTTTCTTCTCTCGCATACTTATTATAACCATCCCGCTAACACCTTCGACAAATTCTATTACGATCCACCACCTCCCGAAAAGAAGAACCGAGGCTGTTAAACCGAAGAGTCGACAACTAAAGAGCAGTGTTCAACCCACCCAGAAATATCCTTACTTTCTCCTCCTCAGTAGGTAATAGATGGAGAGCATAACAAGACAAATAATGGAATCGGATCTCATAAGCAACAACTGACGAATTGCCCTACTCGATGTTACTGAACTCATCACGTCTCCTATCCCTCATAGTACGCATAATGTACCTTCTACAGAATATCGAATAGAACTAAGTCCAAGTCAATAGAGGCAACCTAGCTGGTCAACACTCCATATAAGCCCTCTATCACAACTTAGCATCACCCAAGAGCTGAAAGGTCACGAACTCAACACCGTGCTTATCAACTGCCCCCAACTTATGGAGCCTCTCGTGACAATCAATAATAAACTCGTAAGCATCCTCATCTCGCTGGGTTATAGAAAATCGAGGCTTTATCTTTTAGTAAACCTCCAAAACAAATCATGTTCCTCACGCTATCACCAAACTCTACCACCTGTTTAGGAAATACCTCGTGTCCTCGGTGCCTTATCTAAACGCGGTCATAGCCGAATGTTATGCCCCCGGGAGTACGGACTCTATCCGGAGCTCGATCACCCAATCTCACACCGCCGCCCAAACGGTCGGTAACACAACCGCTCCAAAGTAAACTTCAACAAAGTTCAACACTCGACCCATAACATTTGTCAACACTGGAGCAACCACTACCTCTGGCTGAGCTGGTGCCGCTGTAAACTCTGTTCCCTTATCCGGAGCTGCCGGAGGTGTCGGGGAAACTGATCTAGCACGAGCCTGACCAGCCACAGGAGCCTTGCCCCTGGCTGGTGCTTTTTCCCGACCTGTACCGCATCCATGGCCTCAAACCTGGCCTCTACCACGAGCTGCGGTCCCGTTGGCCAGCTCGGGTACCTCATCAATGGTTGTCTTAGCACGAGTCCTCACCATATGTGATAGAATGGAATGAAAAGGGTCGGGTACCAATTTGAATCACCTAGATACCAATTGAAATCAAGTAGTGCGAAAGAAAGAAAGAGTTTGAATTTTCCTAATGTCCCATAGCCTCACGAAGATAAGTAGAGACGTCTCTGTATTGATCCGCAAGACTCTACTATACATGTCCTTATACGTTGATATCGACGAATCTAGGGCTCTGATACCAACTTTCTCACGACCCAACCAGTCATAATGGCATCCACACTAAACCCCCTGGTGGGTGAACCATCCCCTTAACCAAATTCTCAGTCGTTCAACTAATTATAAAACAATGGCAAGAATATAATTATCAAACAATCTAGTCATACCATAATAAAATAAAAGTGTGGAATCCTAACGATTACAACCCCAAAATCCGAAAGTCATTGTACAAGGACTCTAAAATATAAAGTTGTCTAAGAAATAATAGCTATCTGAAATATATAAATGTCTGAAATGAAGTAGACATCAATATAGGAAAGATCTTCAGGCAGCATGGCATGGATAGGAGCTCACCCTCTAATCTGGACAGGAAATGGCCTCAATCAAAATGTGAGGTCTGAAAGAAGTCTCAGACACACAATCTGCACTCAAAAAGGGTGCAACAAGGTAGTATCAGTACAAACACTATGTACCGATAGATATCATAGGCCGACTAAGGTTAGTATCATGCATACGTTCATAAAATCAACAGAATAGGCAGATAGGCACAACAACATAACAACACAACAGTATCAAAAGTCAATCATCAACAAATCAACAATGCATCACAAGAATGAGATAAGTCCAATACAATGCAACCAATTATAGTACCTCAACTGTACACACATGCCAACAGCTATTTTCGCTCAATAGTCATGACTTGCAGGGGACCCATGGTGTCCATGTACCACTCGTTCTGAAACTGATCTCGGATCATGAGCCCTTATTTAGGCCACATCCTCACCCCTTGAAAAATGTGCCTTTATATATAGTTTTTTGTATCTGATCACAATATGCATCTCAACGTATTTCCAGTCCAACAGTCAATATGGTATATGATCAATCAATAAATTCAATGTCAATAAATGCAGGGCACCATGCCAAAAATCATAACAGGACTCAGATAATCAACTCAACATAGCATGAATATGCAACCATCTCAATCAACAAGAAGAGTACATATTGACTCCTTCCTTCTCATAACACAACAATTTCCCCTTAGATTTCGGTACATAAAGTAATGACGATAAGCCCACATAATCAGAAACCATACCAACCTAATTGATGTCCAACCAGACATCATGTCCGAAGACCTAATCATGCTTTCTCCCATCAATTCTACTACATATACAATCAACTAACCAAAGTCCAACTCAAGTAAACCATAACCTACCTCAGGTGCAGAACTGAAACAAAGCAAGCTACTCCGCTAGAGCTTTCCTCTTTCATAGTGCTTCGGAACGCTCAAAGTCTAGCAATATAACGCTAAGTAAGTAATAGACCATCTACTTAAAATAAGAACAACAACTGGGGAAGAAGACCCAATTACTCCTACCATTTTCAAGTGGGTGAAATCATCATGTAATGGTGAATTTATCATAATCTCAATCCCAACAATCATAATCCACTAATTTATCAGATTCTAACCAATTTAACCTTTTCAAAATATATTTTAGTCCAAAGTTCCCATTTTAGATGGAACCCTAAGTCTCAATACATAGTTCTCGACATTATTAATCAATTTTCCATCCTAAAAGGTGATAACCTACACTCCTAGATAATAGAACAGTAATAAAATCAACAATTTACCATTTATTCTAAGGTTTATTCTGCTAGGGTTCTAGGGCATTCATCCACCATTAATGGACCTTAAGACGAGCATATAAACTTAAGAAGAAAAGGGAATGAACCACATAAAGATTAGGACTTACCCTTAAAGAAGAATCCACCCAAGCCTTAGAAAAATTGCCCTTTTCTCTCTTGGAATTGTTTTTGGAGTTATGTAGGTAATGCGTCGAAATCAGCAATATAAAAGTGGGTTTCTGCCTCCAGTCAATCGCTACGGCGGTTACTACTTCTGCTGAAGCAATCCCACTATAGCGGTCTGAGAGCCCGCTATGGCGGACCTCATTAAATGGCCCGGCTCGCCATAGCGGTCCAAACCACGCCGTATCGGTCGTACTATAGCGGCCCACTACTCGCTATGGCGGAAATCCCCTAAACTCAACTCACCTTGGTGGTGGCCAAGTTTGTTGCGGCGGACCGCCCCCGGATTCGTCCCATCATTGCGGCGGTTGCTTGAACCGATGGCTCGGTTTTTCACTTATTTTCCACCCAAAATCCCAACATCAATCCGAGGTCCTACATACATAAACCAAGCATGCACATATATGTAAGAACACGCTACGGACTCACCCGTGGCCTCAAAATTCTCAACGCAGTTATAATTTACTAAGTCAACCCCCCAATGGAAATAATATAAGTTTTCACTCAAGTGCACATTTATAATCAAATGCCTTTTCTTTAGAATTCTGAATTTTTAAGTTCTCACTAGACTCGCTTCTAGTCTCGAAAATGTATGGGCAGGGGTAAAATGGTCAAATGCACATAGCGACCTAGCGGGTCGTTACACTAGCTTACTCCACCTTTGGACTTCGAACTGTTTGAAAGAACATAAGGTAACGAGAATGAGTTACATATTCAAAGTGATTATTTCTTCATCATTGTCTTATATTGCATATTCATGAGATGTTATCATTTGTTTTGAACTATTTGCCGATACTGTTCAATTATACTTATTACTCATATAGTTTTCTATTAATTATTGTCCCGGAGACACTCACTGAGTTCCTAGTACTCAGGCATACCATTGTTATTTTTGATGGTGTGTTAGTTAAAGTTGAGGAGCAAGTTCTTGATACACGTGCGGACTAGGAGAGCTTGTTACTTCCAGACTTATTGGTGAGCCCACACTTTAGCTTGTGGGTTACCCTCTTTTTAATTTTCGGGTTGCGTCCTGAAGTTAGATTATCATTATATCTCTTAGAAGCTCCATAGATAGATGTTGATTTTGTGGGCAAGTGTTGAAGTCTTGTATGACTTACTGGGCGTTTGCCACATTTTATAATTGAGTATTTCTATTAAATTTTCGCTAATTTTATTTTTTAAGAGTGCGCATGATTTTATTTAGCTAATTATGATGTGTTTGAATTAAATAAGAAAATAGTATTAAAAGAGATAGATGTTTATTGATTCATGAGGTGCTACTAGTGTTGTTCATAACATCGGATGCCTGTTACATCCAGGGTCGGGTTTGGGGCGTGACAAGACTACTAAATGCCCTGTAGCGTCCTGCAACACACTTATAAACAAGACTCTACCAGACACGGCTTGTAGACTCCCTAAGACAGACCTGCTTTGATACCAAGTTTGTCACGCCTCGAACATGGGGAGGCGTGGCTGGCACCCGGTGCTTCACTAGGCCCAAGTGTATAATCTGTAGCTCGTATGACCTATGTCTCAATGTATAGCTTTGGCCAATGAAGCTGCTTTATAAATGTGGTATCGTAACTTAGGCCGACAAGGCCATACACTAAAATATCTATAAACAACAATCAACTTAACCAAATCGGGATCATCCCGTCATATATAACATAAGTATCGCTATATGGGCCGACAAGGACGCCACACTGACACTATTGGACATACAAGATACGTCTACAAGTCTCTAAAGCGTGACAACTGTACTATGGTCGGGACAGGGCCTCAGCCTACCCACCATCTGTGTATACACAAAACTCTGGACCTGGTAACTTCAAATGACATGGAACTTACCACACTAGCCTATACTCGAAAAATTTACTGATGCGGCCCCTCCGGCTGCCTATATAAACCTGCAGGCATGAACACAACATCCTCGACAAAGGGACGTCAGTATGAAATATTGTACCGAGTATGTAAGGCAACTAAAACTGATACTTAACTAAAGTACAAGATAAACTGAAAAGTTAATAAATAATCTGGCTATACTTACCTGCCTCTATCATCTAACAGCTAAACAATATAATATCAAAATACTTAGCCTCATGTATGGCATCTAGACATGTATAAATAGCCTTGAAGGAAAGTGCATTGGCCCGAAGGCAAGTGTATAGCCAGGAAGGCACTCTATATCCCGAAGGCAATCTGTATATGTATAGACCTGAAGGCAAGCATACATATGTATAGCCTCGAAGGAAACTATATAGTCAATAGCCCCGAAGGCAACATGTGAATAGATAGCCCCGCAGGCAAGTGCGTACTTCTATGAACTCTACATTCATCTTTTCTATCTACTAACTATATAAGCAGCCATACTAGTCTGAAGGTAAACTCCCAACAAGGGAAACAACTATGAAGCTATCAAGAACAATATAGAGATGAGATTTTGTGGAGGCACTTCTTTGTGCTCTTACTCAGGACACGCTCAATTAAGGATTCATGTCAAAATAAATAAAGGGAATAACCTTTACATACCTGTGTCGATTCACCTAACAACACAATCCATGCAACTCGTCTGGTGCCTCAACCTATAAGAACGTTAACGCTCCTGTTATGCTAAGGAAACACTAGTATATCACATATATCGAGCGATAAGCTCGTTCTATAATGAATCAGAAAGCATCTCCCCTATTTTTTTCACTTTCCCCACGTTCAAGCAATCAAAATAACAACAACCACATCAACTCTATCAATCTTAGCCATCAAACAATTTAGAACAGCCACCAAACAGCCTATAAGCCAACAACAACATCAAATACGATTTAGGTATAATTTCTGTGCTTTATCATTTAGCAACTTAGCTATGATCTAGATTGACTTAAATTCATCTAGAAGAGGAGAATTCTTACCTTATTTGCCAAGAACTCCTCTTCTTCCATCCTACTTCACTTTGAAGAAAGCCCGGATTCAATAACGTGACAAAACGGAACAATGAGATGGAAGTGGTGCGCAAAACCCATATGTTGTTCTTGAGAAAAATTATACCGAGCTTCCGTAAAATTGTGACTCACGTTGCTGCCTATTGCTACTCCTCGTGAAAAAGAGTTCTTCAATTGTACATATAGTCTTGGGAACATTCAGATCTCAAACTTGGTATCAAGTTGTCCTATTCAAATCTATTTGAATTCTTAAAACGTGAGTTTGTAATGAAACAATATTAAGGTCTAAAATTGTCATGGTCTTACTTTACATGTGTCATGTTAGCACTTCATTTGCCATGACTTACCAATTTTGTAACTTATTTTCACCCTTTAATCCAATACGTGGCAGCCTCTCGTAAATCCAAAGATTGTACTCATTACTTAAGTGGAAAAATTATTGTCCACGTAATATTTATCTAATAATCTTAATTAATTTCTTGATCACAATTCACTTAAATAGTACTCATTTCAACACCCTTTATATATTTATTATCATATCATGTGGTATAACTTTAATCCATAGCCTCTTTATACACGCATCAAATATTATTCCCAACCACCATAGTCACACTTTTAAGTCCTACATCATTTCAGGGCTTCATCTTACACAGAGCTGTTTATTTGCCTACTCGAATATGACCAAGTTCCCCAGGGCTCAGTCCACTTACATAAGTTGAGCGGCTCAAGCCGTAGCCCGAACGCCCCGGGTATTACATAGATGAAACTTATACTCTCCGATTCGCTTAACCTCTAACCTTCACGATACTTACTTATCAGTACTTGTTAAACATAGCATAAATACTTATAACCTCAAAAATAATCTTGTCCTTGAACAATTATGTCGATTAACTTACGACAAATTCAACGTATAAAAGTCCGGGATGTAAAATGCGATAATTGCTTAAGTGTCATTATCTGCTTATTAATGCCTATGTACTTGATTCTTACTCTTTTCTCCCTTATTTCTATAATTAGAGTATACAGGTG
This sequence comes from Lycium ferocissimum, assembly GCF_029784015.1. Lineage (NCBI taxonomy): Eukaryota > Viridiplantae > Streptophyta > Magnoliopsida > Solanales > Solanaceae > Lycium > Lycium ferocissimum. Next base: position 58,280,580 of record NC_081342.1, on the reverse strand, counting down.
AAAGGTAATACTATGCTTTTACTAACTTTCGCCATAGGAAAGCCAGGGATGTCCCTCATAGATGGCCTGATATACTTAAGTTGTTGGAAGATTTCTCACCAACTCTCAACTCTCAAGTATACAAAGGTACTATGGAGGCTGCCATCTGAAGGTTGGATAAAGTGCAATACAAATATGGTGCATCAAGGGGCAATCCTGAAAGGGAGTTCATTTGGCTTCTGTGTTAGGGATACTGCATGTGATTTGATCTTTGCACAGGCTAAGATAACTCAAAATGGAACCAATACTGAAGCTAAAGCTATTACTTTATTGGAAGCTGCCAGATACCACTTAAGTTATCAAGTGTACTCATTCATATTAGAAATTGAGTTAATGTTGTTGAAGAATATCACTAATAGATTGTGGACACCAGCATGAAAGATTACTGCCCTAGTTGAAGACTTCTAGGACCTGCTAGGAAGTGTGAATTACAAAATTCTGCACGTAATGAGGGAGGGTTATCAGAGCTGATCACTTTGGCTAATTGTGTCCTTGATCATGGTAATCTAACTTTACATGATTTTGCAGAGTTGGATAGTCAGAGAATAAGGATCCTAAACAGTGGCAGGTTAAAATGTCCTCATTTGAGAGTTAGGCCAGCCAGAAGGTGAGGAAGAAGCTCATGAAGACAACAAACTATCAGCTACACTTTGTGTTTAATAGAGATCCGGGTTCGAGGTGAGTCATTGTTCATTTGATCCAACTCTTAAGGGCCTGTTTGGAAAGCCACCTGGTAATTGGAAGTGGTGTAATTACTAGGGTAGTAATTACACAGCATAGTAATTACACAGTAGTGTAATTACAACGACCTGTTTGTTTGTCATAACGTAATTACACTGTAATTACAAGCGTGTTGTTTGGTTGATCAAGTGTAATTACACAGTTAGTTTAATTTAAAACCAAAATTTAATTATAAAAAATTTAAAATTAATATTTAAAAAATATTTGCCTTTATAAATGATATTAAATTAGTTATTTAATAACATATTATTTCTTGAAAATATATTCATTAATAATTATATATTTGTAACTAATATTGTAAGAAATAATTGATATATATTTTTCAAATTAATAATATTTAATTTTAATTAATTCTAAAAATTAAAGAAGACTTTTTATGTGAGAACGTCATGGATTGGATGTTTGACAAAAAAATAATAGTTATAAATATAATGTCATAACATTATTCAAATGTTTGACACAAAAAATCCATCAAATGTAAGTGAAAAATAAAAAAACATGCAGTGTGAAAGCAAATAACTTAAAATTAGAAATATAACCTAAATTCAAAATCAAAAGAAAAAGTTTAACATAATACTCTTATGTCAAAATCCAACACTACATAAGTTCCAACATAACTTAAGTAAATAATTCAAAAGAAAGGGAAAATATAAGTCCATAACCTCATTCACAACGAAATTCTACTTTAATAACGTCACTCTTTATATGCCAAGTTTGTTAATGACTCATTCTTTTCAATATTATGAGGTGTATTTTCAAAAATTAGAATAATAACAAGGTTATGCTAAATGAATAAAATAAAATAAAATACGAGTAATTACATGGAACCACAAGAAGTAAAGGTTGGGAATGAGAAGAAAGGAAATGAAAAATAAATAATATAAAAAGAAAAATGCAAGTATTTATTTGTTAAAGGAACATGGACATATGTGATTTATTAATGAGGCGCCTTAGTATATTCCGATGCCTTGTTTATGAACTATGATTTGCTCTTTGGTAAGATTGTATAAGAGTTAGGAAAGTTTTGATAGTTTACACAAATTGTCGGGTTTTCATGTTTATGAGAAAAAATGCAACATAAAAAATCCAAATTACATATCCAAACAGAATTTTAACTTCAAATTAATCTTATTTCAAATCATGTCCAAACGGGCCCAAGAGTATTAAAATCAATACTCTGTAACTAGTATTCGTTGTATTTCTCGTTTCCGATAGCAGCTTTTGTGGTAATAATTTACTAAATAAATTAAAATATTAAAAATAATAAATTAGTTAAACATAGTTTTTCTTATTTATGATAAATGAAATAAAATAATAATCATTAATAAAAATAAAATAAAAGAAATAACTGTAAATTCATAAACCACAAGGAAAATAATATTATAAGACCAAACTTGAGGGATGTTTCTAACATTATCCTAAACTAAAATAAACATGTATAGGTTCCACATCGTTGAGAAGTTTTAAGCCTTCCCCCTGCATCCACATCGTTGTGATCGAAACTCCACTGCCCCTTCCCCCCAGACACACACAACAACCATCCACCCATAATTAGGGGTGTTCATGATTCGGTTTGGATCGGTTATTGATTAAAATCATAACAAAACCAATTTAGTCGGTTTTTAAATGTCTAAAACCATAACCAAACCAAACCAAATAATAACCACCAGTTTGGTTCGGTTTGATTCGATTTTTCGGTTTATGACTAGCAGCCATGAGACTTATCAGCAAAACATTAAAAAGTTGAAAAGACATGTCTTTTTTTTTTTCAAACGATAACTTTTATTTATAGTTTAAGGTGGAACATACCTCATAGAAACATTTTCACTATTAGTGATAGTATAGTACTTAAGTTACAGTGGGAGTAAATGGTTAAAGCAACAACTCCCTTGTTACATTAAGTAGCATTCTTTCATCTAGAAACCACAGATCTTAAACAATCATGTGAAATAAGTAGACCAAAATCAAATCAATGATTAAAAGGTCTAAAATATTTATAATTATTTATAAAAAACTACTATTATACGTATAGATAATTATAAAATCCACAGATCTTAAACAATCATGTGAAATAAGTAGACCAAAATCAAATCAATGATTAAAAGGTATAAAATATTTATAATTATTTATGAAAAACTACTATTATACGTATAGATAATTATAAAATCTATGTATATAATTTATCGGTTTGGTTCGGTTATTTATTCGGTTATTTTTTAATAGAACCATAACCAAACCAAATATTATCAGTTTTAAAAATTTAAAACCAAACCAAACTAAATGTCGGTTTTTTTATTCGGTTTGGTTTTGGTTTTAACCAAAACCGTGAACAGAACTACCCATAATTATCCTTAAAATAAAATAAAAGAAATTGACAAAAATGATCCCTTATTTTGAGGATAGAATCAGAATAGTCCTTCAAGTATTCACTTGACAGTTTTAATCTTTTAAGCTTGGTAAAAATTAACACGTTTGGTCTCTTGAAAGTATTTATTGAACTCTATCGATATGGATTTGACTGGAAGAGTTAAAAAAGGGATTTAATTATAAAGATCATGAAATTCTCATCAAATCCTAATATATGTAACACAAAAAATTACACTATATATATATAACAGCAGAAATTACACTTCAAAATGTTGCACCAAACACTAAAAATAAATTAAAACCAGCAAAAACTACAAATTATATCAATTAATTCCCGCTTATTTTTTTTCCTCATAATTCCCGTTTAATCTAACATGCAAAGGTCGGTAAATATTGCATGGAGACTAAAAATGTCAATTTTTTGCAAACTTAAAAGACTAAAATTACTAAGTGCATACTTAAGAGACTATTTTGAAAATACCCTCAAACATCAAGGATCATTTTTATCATTTTCTCAATAAAATAAACAATATATAGATTCTGGTTTGATAAAACATCCACTGAAATTTTAAGCCACTTTCCTCTGCAACCACATTGTTGTCATCGAAACTCCACTGCATCTCCACCCATAACCATGCAAGCTATCCAATCTTCATCTCTACGCCCATCTCCACTAGACCCATTTTTCAAAACAACCCCTCAATTCACCAATGTAAAGCCATTAAGACCCAAGAGAATCCCATTTATATCATCTTCATCCACAACTGTTTCAGCTCCAACAAGAGAAAAAGACCCGAAAAAGCGGGTTGTTATAACTGGTATGGGTCTTGTTTCTGTGTTTGGTAATGATGTTGATGCTTACTATGATAAGTTATTGGCTGGTGAAAGTGGGATTACTCTCATTGATAGATTTGATGCATCTAAATTCCCTACTAGATTTGGTGGACAAATTAGAGGGTTTAAAGCTGATGGTTATATTGATGGTAAGAATGATAGAAGACTTGATGATTGCCTCAGATATTGCATTGTTGCTGGCAAAAAAGCTCTTGAAAATGCGGATCTTGGTACAGACAGAGATAAAAAGGTTTCAAGATTTCTCAATTCGTGGTTTTTTATTACTCCGTCCGTTTTAATTTGTTTGTCTTAGTTTGACTTGCCAGACCCCACTTATGGGATTACGCTGGTTATGTTGTTGTTGTTGTCTTCGTCGTCTTAGTTTGACATGACACGGAATTTAAGAAAGTAAGAGGACGTATGAATCTTGTGGTCTTAAATTAAAAATATGTGTAATTTATCAAAATAGCCTTTAATCTTGTGGTTTTAAATGTGTCATGTGAGATGTTGAAAAAGAAGAGTTGCCAAATGAGGAAAGCCACTAAAAAGGAAAGTAAGACAAATAAATTAAAACAGAGGGAGTAATTTCAGCTCCCACACGCGAGAGAGACCCTAAGAAGTGCGTTGTTATAACTTGGATGGGCCTTGTTTCTGTGTTTGGTAATGATGTTGATGCCTACTATGATGAGTTATTAGCTGGTGAAAGTGGGATTACTCCCATTGATGGATTTGATGCCTCTGAATTCCCTCCTAGATTTGGTGGACAAATTAAGAGGGTTCAAAGCTAATGGTTATATTGATGGTAAGAATGATAGAAGGCTTGATGATTGTCTCAGATATTGCATTGTTTCTGCGAAAAAAGCTTTTGAAAATGCGGATCTTGGTAACGACAGAGATAAAAAGGTTTCAATTTCACATTTACTTTTTTCTTTTTTACCCCATTCATTAGTGTGACTTAACACAGAGTTCAAGAAAGTAAGAAGACTTTGAATCTTGTGGTCTTAAACTAAAAGTATGTGTACTGTATCAAAATGCCCTTAATACTGTGGTCTTAAACATGTCGTGTGAGATCTTGAAATTAAAGTGTTGACAAATTAGGAAAGAGACATTCTTTTTGAAACAGACTAAAAAGGAAAGTAAGAAAAAACAAATTGAAACTGAGGGAGTAATAAAGTTGCTTTCATTGTGCGTGCAGTTTTACATTCTTGAAATTGCTTTGTTTAGCTTGAGATAAAATGGGGCTTGTTGTGATATGTTTTACAGGTATTTTGACTCATTTATATGAGAATTTGTGGTCTTTGGCTGCTTATATATGTAGATTTTTTGGTTAATCTTTTCTCTCTCTTCCAATAAATTTGTTTTTTTGTTGCACTCCATCTTAAGCTTTTGAATTTCCTTTGTAATTGCGTTCAATTTAGGGCTTGCGTGATATAATTTGATTGGTACTTTTAAACTTTACTCTGGCATTTGTGGAGTATAAATTATGGGTGCTCAATTGTTTGTTTTGCAATTGGGCTTGCTTGATGTCTTTGTTGGTATTATTAACTCTTTTATGTTGTTGTTGCTTTTGCTCTTTTCCCCCTTTTTTGGGGATAATTTTGAAATTTGATTGATAGCAACACAAAATCATTTGGTTAACTAGCATTATTGGTAGAATTAGAGAAGGTAACCAAATGGAGTGAGGAGAAGTGTCCATGTCTAGCTTTCCTCTCAGACAGTGGTATATTTGGCTATTCTATGTCCAACATTGACCGGAATATGAGCATGGACCAAACTACTCGGGCTCAGCAAGTTATGTTTAGTATAATATATCACCTATGATGATTACAGCAACCGAAGGAGGAGTAATTGTCTGAAATATCTACTTTAGATTAAAATTATCACCTTGTTCTAACCTTTAGAGCAGCAATAGAGCTGGATAATATCATAGTTCTCTACGTCATGAGCTATATGCCTACATTAAATTGAAGTTTTTAATTTAGTTGTGAAAGACCAGAATGATATTATAGACTCTTCAACAGTCATACTGGATCTGTTCAATAATCAAAATTAGTTACCTCTTTCTTAATATATGGAGGCTTTTCACCCGAAGGGTAGCGGCTGCAGGTTCCCTTGTCATAAAAAAAAAAAAAAAAAATAATAATAATAATAATAAAAAAAAAAATATATATATATATATATATATATATATATATAGAGAGAGAGAGAGAGAGGTTTTCCATACAAGCATGATATATTGCATATTGTTAACAAAATTGATTTAGAATAAAAATTTCCCACTATGCGGCTACCATAAAACTTGTTCTTCATTAGAAAACTAGGGCAATGGGAGCCAAGATTGGAGCTGAGGCTCCCGTAGGACTTCCTTGGTTTCCTTATTCTCGGTACTAGCAAACCTTCTTACTTCCCCTTCCTTCCATGTTTTTGGTAGCGGACCATATTCTTGATAGTTAATTTGTGCTTTTCTTGTCCATGAATCTTTCCAGAATTTTAGAACTTCACACTTGTTTATCCTCCAGTTTAGCTTCTTTTTTTAAAATATTTGAACTTCACACTTATTTGGAGGACACAGATTAGGGTAGAAGGTTAGTAGGTAGTAGAGCGTTGTCTTGCTTATCCTTCCATACTAGCAGTTGTAGTATTTCTCCTGTAGTTTCTTGCCCTTCGATTTCTGTTACTATCTGCCATTTTTTGTACTTCGATTATCGTACTATTTTGTTGTATGTTGTAGTTGCTGATCTTTTTTCAGACATGCTTTCTATAGTATTTTACCATGGTTTCTTCACTTCCATTATTTCTTTTTCCGACCTGCTTTGATATGCTTTTCCTTGAGCCGAGGGTCTATCGGAAATAGCCTCTCTACCTACCAAGGTAGGGGTAAGTTCTGCCGTACACTCTACCCTCCCCAGACCCCACTTGTGGGATTACACTGGGTATGTTGTCGTTGTATTTGAAATCTACAAAATATGGAATAAACTCCAGTTGTGATTTCGGAATTTCACTCCTTGAACTAAATGCGACAACAGCCTCCGGTCTCTTATCAATTGATTTTGTGCTTTGACATCTTTTCATTTTTTTATCTGCCTAAGCTTTCCGTGAGTGGTTTAAAATAGTCAAAACTAATGGTCTTAGCAATCAAAATTTGTCCGTCATTGATTCTTTTAGTTACTTCATTTGAAGCTCATGAGTCTTACTAGTCAACAAACCTAATTTTTTTCTCATTTGCAGTAGGATAGAATTTTAAGTTGTTTAGTTCTATTTTGACTGCAGATTGATAAGACGCGAGCTGGTGTTTTGGTAGGAACAGGAATGGGTGGTCTTACAGTTTTTTCAGATGGCGTCCAAGCCTTAATCGAAAAGGGTCACAGGAAAATTACTCCATTTTTCATACCATATGCCATAACAAACATGGGCTCGGCCTTGCTTGCAATTGATGTTGGTTTCATGGGACCGAACTACTCAATTTCAACTGCTTGTGCTACCTCCAACTACTGTTTCTATGCTGCTGCAAATCACATTCGGCGAGGTGAAGCTGATTTGATGATAGCTGGTGGAACTGAAGCTGCCATAATTCCTATCGGATTAGGAGGTTTTGTGGCATGCAGAGCTTTGTCTCAAAGAAATGATGATCCACAAACTGCTTCTAGACCCTGGGACAAAGATAGAGATGGCTTTGTTATGGGAGAGGGCGCTGGAGTGTTGGTAAGTTTGCTGAAGTGTTGATTAAAGTTTGATAACAAGAACATCATTTCAGCTTTCTATCCATGTTGGACCATTGTTATGTGTTGTCCATAGTACTATTTTTTTAACAATTGATGTTTCTTTCCTTCATGAACTAATTAAAGATGTTACGAAAATGAACCTCAAGTTCAAATCTCAATAGAGAAGACAAAAGACACTAGGTGATTTCTTCCTATCTGTCCTAGCCTTGGGTTGGACAAAGTTACCTGGTACCTGTCTTTGGTGGGAGGTGGCAGGTATCCCGCTAAATTAGTCGAGGTGCACGCAAACTTGGCTAGAACACCACGGTTATCCAAAAAAAAAAAAAAAAAAAAAAAAAACAGAACCTTGGACCTAATTCAACCCCAGAGGTAACTCATGAGGTGGGGATTGCCTAAGACTATATTAGGAGACAACAACCTATTTCCTCCAACATGGAACACTTAACATAAACTTTTTTAGAAAAAGAAATTGTGAGTGCTCTTTCATAGCATGGTGGAACACAGTTTTGGACAAAGCACTGCCTTATCATATCACTCTCATACAACGTGACAAATTGGATGTAGTTGTTGACAGGTGATGGAAAGTTTGGAGCATGCAATGAAACGAGGAGCACCAATAATTGCAGAATACTTGGGTGGTGCAGTAAATTGTGATGCTTATCACATGACTGACCCCAGAGCTGATGGACTTGGTGTTTCTTCATGTATCCTTAGTAGCCTTGAAGATGCTGGAGTCTCACCAGAAGAGGTATTTTTGGTTTGATGTTCGAATTTTGTTATGTTTATCCAATATAAATTAGGCCATAATCTGTTGTCCTTGAGCCACCAAATCCAACATATGTACTCTCATACTCTCTCTTTCATGAGCTTTTTGATCTTTGGGCAAAGAGTAATGGAGAGAGAAAATATAGTGCTGACATCAATAATATGTGTTTAGGTCTTTTACTTTGTTATTGTTCTTCTCTGGGAAATGTAATATTTCTATCTTATTTCTTGAATAGTCTGAAAGCACACTTGTAGCATCTGACTTGTTCTAAATCTCCTTAGTGATATTTAGTGCCTTGTTTCGCAGATAAGTAAATAAGGGTATACCTACAATATGGAGAAACCTTTTTCACAAGAACAGTATACAAAGAGAGCATTCCAACAAGAAACTCAGATTCCAAAATGCTATACAGTCATCTATACAGGAGGATGTTCTCAATTGGGGGGACAGGGGGGAGGACGAGACGAGAGGATGTTCTGAATGTGCATCACTGAATTTTCTTCTCCCTCGGAAGTTGACCTATTCCAATTTCAAAAAAAAAAAAAAAAAAGGAGTTGACCTATTCCTTTCCTTGATCTGTTTCTATGATATTGATCACTAATTAGTACTTTTAAAAAGATGGAGATGCAACAAAACGACTGAAAGTTAGAATAGCAGTTTCGTCAGTTGGTCATTTAGATTCTTTAGGATCGTTTTCATTTGTCATTTAGAACCTTGTTTTAGATAGTACTTCAAACATTATGACGTAAGACATTAGTAACTATCTGTGAGGAACAGAGAATATAACGTTAAAACTGCTCATAAAAGTTTGGTGGTTGTTTGATTAGTCAACTGGTCTCTCCTTTTTCGTGTATTTTCAGGTTAATTACATAAATGCTCATGCAACTTCCACAATAGTTGGTGATCTAGCTGAGGTAAACGCTATTAAGAAGGTATTCAAGAACACTTCAGGCATCAAAATTAATGCAACCAAGGTAACTTTCTCACATCATAACGTATCTTATAGTAATTTAATGAAATATTGGACAAACTTTTTGATCCTTCAAAATTTTGTCGTTTTCCGTTCTTCCAGTCAATGATAGGCCACTGCTTGGGTGCTGCTGGTGGTCTGGAAGCTATTGCAACAGTTAAAGCCATTAAAACTGGCTGGCTGCATCCTTCCATAAACCAATTCGTATGTTATTTTCTCTTTGGGAACTTAAATTTCTCAAATATTGACTCATGCTCATTCTTAATTTGCATGTCTCGTTTTATTGTGAATTATGCAGAACCCTGAGCCTTCAGTTGAGTTCGATACCGTTCCAAACAAGAAACAGCAGCATGAGATCAATGTTGGTAAGAAAATACTTACACTTTTGACACCATATATAATCTCTTTTTCAGATGAATGCGATAAAATCAGTGGTGTCAAATAGGAGGGTTGGACTGAATTTGGCCGGGTCAAAAAGGGGTGAGTTAATGACCCATCCAAAAGTTACTTGGGCTTAAATGGGTTGGGCTAAGATAGGCTAAAAAGCGGGTCATAACCCAACCCGCCCAATTCTTACGGAGTTTTAGTGTCTGTGTTTGTTCTTTGTAACGTTTTAGCTCCTGATAAAATTATTTTTTCTTTATAATGGTTATTATAACATATTAGGTTAAAAAAAAATGTCTTTTTGAAAATATTTTGACAAGATTTCCCAAGGGTCAATTTGGTTACATATCAACAAAAAAAAATTAATGGGCTGAGCTAACATATGGGCGGGTCAATTACCGGCCTAAACTTGGACGGGTTGGGCGGGTCATGCTTTCATGGCTAATTAACTAATTTTTCCACTGCTAGATAAAATTCTGAGAAATAGTGAACTTGTTGCAGCTTCTGAAATAAATGCTCAAGATGTTTCCTAACATTTGTTTTCCATCTGCAGCAATATCAAATTCATTTGGTTTTGGTGGTCACAACTCTGTTGTCGTGTTTTCGGACTTCAAACCTTGAATAAGCTTAGTATAGCCATGAATTCAAGAGAGCAACCTTCTGCTTCTGAGGCTTAATTTAGTATGATATAGAGCTGCTTCATCTCAACACCGCAATTGCGAAGCAAGTGGACAGGAGCAATTTAATATAATAATTTTTTTGGTCTTCTTTTTTTCTTTGAGATGACAATCTTAACTTTTTCTGGTATTTTTTCCTCCTTTAGATAATTGGATGTTTTCAGGTTTGGTTAGGCATCAACCAGTTTTGGATTATGTAAGAGCTCGAATAGACACTATGGTAATTTGTGTTAGAGAGCATTGTCAGCACCTTGATTAAATGATCTTCCTGATCTCATAGTGATCTTCCTGATCTCATAGCTATTCTTTGTTTCTTGATAAAGCAAGTCCTCTCACTTACCAATAATTTAGAAGAAAGAAAAAGAAAAGTTATAGCTAGAAAATCAGAAATGGTGCGCAAGTTGTATCAGCATTTATACTCAAAACGTATTTCTTAATATGAAACAACTGAGCTTCTCACCTAATGCAAATCTGTTATTCATTTGGTGGAGAAATTTTTGCTCAACTTTGCCTACAGGGAAAACTTCTCCAAAGGAAAATTTTAATTTCCTTAGAACTTGCACGAGTTGGTAATTGCATTTTCTTAACCACTGGAGGAGTAGTGGATTCTCATAAAAAGTATATGACAAGCTTTAGAATTCAATTAGACAAATGCCTTTTACTAGTTTTAGAAAAATACAATCCAATGCATTTGATAGTATGCTACTACAAGAACATGCCGATGGACTCAATATCAAAGATTTGGTTTTGTGCATTTAAGAAATATCATCACCTTACGAAAAAAGAGAGGAATTGGCAGCTTTGTCACCTACTTTCTCCGGTCCAATTTATTTGAAGGTGTTAATCGGGCACTGCTTTTAAGAAAGAAAGACCTTCAAAGCTTGTGGCCTTAAATAAGCAATAGATAATTTGTGTGGCTATAAATTATCCCATTGAGAATAAAATGAGAAATTTACATATTTAAAGTTTTAAATTTTTACTAAATATAGAAAGTTATGATTCTTTTTTAGACTTACTAAAAAGTAAATAGTCACATAAATTGAACGAGATGGAGTATAACTTTTCGTGTTCATTTCTTTTGAACTTTTATTAGGAATCAATCAAGTAGGCATCTTGTAGATAACTCGATAAGTTTTTGAGATGAGAGTCAAAAACACACCCCAACTATCACTTTTTTTTTTTTTTTTTAGTTTCATACCTAAACTATCAGAAGGTTGAGAAAACTACCTAAACTATCACTATCTAGTTTGCAAAACACACCTCAAATTATTTTTGAATGGCATGTGATCTACACTCTCCATTTTATATAAAAATGTAGCCAAGTGTTGTCCACGTGGATAAATAATGTCACAATGGCACCTACATGGAAATTTAAAAAAAAAAAAAAAAAAACTATTTGTTTTAAAAATAGATAAGGGTCAAAAACACACCCCAACTATCACTTTTTTTTTAGTTTCATACCTAAACTATCAGAAGGTTGAGAAAACTACCTAAACTATCATTATCTAGTTTGCAAAACACACCTCAAATTATTCTTGAATGGCATGTGATTTACACTCTCCATTTTATATAAAAATGTTGCCAAGTGTTGTCCACGTGGATATATAATGTCACAATGGCACCTACATGAAAATTTAAAAAAAAAAAAAAACTATTTGTTTTAAAAAACAAACTGAAAAATAATAATTTTTGGAAAAAAATATCAAAAATTATAGAAAATATAAAAAATAGTTTAAAAAATGGAAAAGTTATTTTATTTTAAAAAAAAAAAAACTAATTATTTAGTTTTTACTTTTTTAAAAAAAAAATCAACTTTTCCATTTTTTAAATCAATTTTTTTTCTGATTTTCTAAATTTTTTGATCTTTTTTAACAAATATTTTTTTTTTTTTTAACATATTTTTTAAAAAATCCAGATTTTTTTTTTAAATGCTGATTTTTTTTAAAAAAAGAATGCAGTTTTTTTAAAAAAAATACATAAAAAATATTATTTTTAAATTTTCATGTAGGTGCCACCATAGCATTACTTATGCCACGTGGATAATTTTTTTTAGAAAATTTCAGCTTCACTTGCCTTTTGGAGAGTGAGTTCACACATTTAGTTTAGATGTGTTTTGCAAACTAGATAGTGATAGTTTAGGTAGTTTTCTCAACTTGATGATAATTTAGGTATGAAACTAAAAAAAAAATGATAGCTAGGGTGTGTTTTTGACCCTTATCTCTTTTAAAAAACAAACTGAAAAATAATAATTTTTGTAAAAAAATATCAAAAATTATAGAAAATATAAAAAATAGTTTAAAAAATGGAAAAGTTATTTTTTTTTAAAAAGAAAACTAATTATTTAGTTTTCACATTTTTTTTAAAAAATCAACTTAAAAATCAACTTTTCCATTTTTTAAATCAATTTTTTTTCCTGATTTTCTAAATTTTTTGATATTTTTTAACAAAAAATTATTTTTTTTACATATTTTTTTTAAAAATCCAGATTTTTTTTTTTAAATGCTGATTTTTTTAAAAAAAAAGAATGCAGTTTTTTTAAAAAAAATATTATTTTTTAGTTTTCATGTAGGTGCCACCATAGCATTACTTATGCCATGTGGACAATTTTTTTGAGAAAATTTTTACCGCTTGCTTTTGGAGAGTGAGTTCACACATTTAATTCGGGTGTGTTTTAAAACTAGATAGTGATAGTTTAGGTAGTTTTCTCAACCTGATGATAATTTAGGTATGAAACTTAAAAAAAAGTGATAGTTAAATTGTGTTTTTGACCCTTATCTCTGAGTTTTTATAGGCAGTGGTTGTGCTGCTTGTGGACTGTAGTACAAAGAATTACAAATTTGAAATGCTTCAGTGTATCAGTTGTGGAGGTGTAAGTTTGCCCTACAACTTCCAGTGACAATTATATGTTCAGGCTCGGACATTCCTATGCACTTATTGTATTTTCCTTCATTTAGATCTGGCTTTCCTACTCATGTTTTTGTCCTTTTTTAGTTGTTAACAGGTCTGTAAATGATCCAGATTGTTATATTTTAGACAAGCCTAAAACTGGGAAGCAGTAACTTGTTTCTAAATCTTGATTAACCCTATGATTTGTGATTCTTTATTGCTTAAAAGACGCTGAAAACGTTGGAAATGAAATGAGAATTGCCAGCTATCCCACATCGCCACTTTGCTGAAATTCCTATGAATTCATAAACAAGGCGTCTCATTGATTTGTGTTCGTAACAAGGAGAGATGCCAACTTTGTGTTCGTAACAAGGAGAGATGGTTGGCATCTCCCCCGAAAGGGACGGGAACAGCCTTCGGGCTTTACCTCTTATCAGACACATCCGGTTAAGGCTAACCACTTCGGTGGATCTTACCCAATTTTTTGATATTTTCTTTTTTATTTCAGTTTGCAACTTTTTTACTTTTTGCTCCTCCAATTTCTGGAAAAGAGAATTACTTTTTTTGATATTTTCTTTTTTATTTCAGTTTGCAACTTTTTCACTCTTTGCTCCTCCAATTTCTGGAAAAGAGAATTACTCACGATTATGATAAACGTGATATGATAATTTTAAATGGAAAAAAGGGAAAGTTAAATTTGAGTATCCAGAAATGGTCTCCAGAATACCTAATTTGATAAAGAGATTTAACCATGTGTTTTGCGGATAACGTACTCTCTCCAAGTGCCAATAATACCGTCGTATATCAAGGATGCCATCTTACATTTTAGCATTTATCTCTTTCATCTAGAAAGTAAATCGGAAGGTTTCCTATGAGGAACATAAACGCAGAACGGTACAGACAAGTTTAAATTCTAGAACTGATACTCCATGATTGAACCTCAAAAATGGGATCTAACAGTCTTAGAGTCCGCTTATCTCCAACTCGTGACCTTAACCCATACAAAGCTTTACCATGGCACCCAACTTTCCGATTCAACAATTCGATCTATGATTTAGCATTTACGGATGTTGATAAGATGGATCTATGATTTAGCATTAATGGATGTTGATAAGATTCATCTATTTAGCAGCACCTTAGGATTGATTCCCAATTTATTATACGGAAAAGTCTCAATGCATTATCGAACTATAGGAAATGGCTTATTCATGTCATTCGTCAATAATTTGGCTCATTTATATCATTGAACTATCGAAAATGGCTCATTTATGCCATCGACGGTTGCCAAAATGACTCATTCATGTCATTTTTCATTAACTCCGATTTTACAATACCAGATATGACACGTGACCTCCAACTAAATTATGATTGTGAGTTGGTAAGGTATATGGGTTAGATTTTTTATTAATTTGGAATTTAAAATTGAACCGATTTAATTAAACGACGTAGACCTCTAATCAGAGGCCACGTGTCATATCTGATATTATAAAACCGGCGTTAATGAAAAATGACATGGATGAGTCATTTTGATAACAGGCAATTGCATAAATGAGCTAAACTATTAATGTGTGGCATAAATGAACCATTTCCGATAGTTTGATGGCATAAATGAGTCAAACTATTGATAAGTGGCATAAACAAGCCATTATAGTTCGATGAGCCTTTTCCGTTGTTTATACCATACAAAAAACAAAAATTTTAAAAATAGCTCAAATGATAATTCCCTCCATAAACCACAAACTATAATTATTGTTTTAATTGCTGTTTGAACACGGTGAATCTATCATTTAATTTATCCATATCATGATCAAACTTAATAAGCCAAACATCCCTATACGAATATGATGTAAAACAAAATCGCAAAATACAACTATGATTTCAACTGCCTGAGCAAACAAAATACCAAACTCAAAAAGTAACATAATAGTCTGATGTCTAGTTCTATAAAGAGCACGAAGGATAATAATAATAATAATTTGATCACAACAAAAGTGTTGATTTCCTCCCCTTCCCACTTAGTCCAGAACAACAAAATTGCAGTAATTTGAAATAGCCACTCATCAATCCACACAATGATCAAACATGTTTTACATAAACAAGTTAGGTTTGGTAGCCTTGTAGGTGGTCTTGAGTTTCCTTGAAGGTGGCCTGATTTTCCTCAACACCAGCGGGAACTTGATTTTGGAGTCGTGAAACTGCTTTGTGCTCTCCCGCTTGCAGAGCTTAGCTGGAATAGTAGCTGTCTTGATGATCTGGATGCAATGATGGCGGACCCTGTGGCGAGAAGCCATCTCAGTGTACATCTGTTCCACACCACCATTCAATGTGGTATCACGGTACTCCTTGTACATGTTGTGATACCCAGTTCTACTTTGGTAACGCAGCCAAATACCATAGTTCTTGATTTTTGTCGGATTCTTCTCAAAAATCTACAGGAAGGAACATAATATCTCAATAACAAAGTTCAGCACCTATGTGAGAGTGGATGAAGTAAAACCAGAAAACCACAAAACTACACAGTGAAAAAGCTTAGCAACCATATATGAGAAAAAGAAAACAGTGACTGTCACAATATCTGAATAAGAAAGTTACGTCAATGGATAAAGAACAAACAGAAAACAACGCAACTACACAGCAACCAAAAAAAAAAAAAAGCGTATAAGTAATCATATCTGAAAAATGAAAATAATGACTCTCTTAGAAAGCAAGTAGATATAGATTATCGCTACCTCCAAAACCGGGAACAACTGAGAGACAATACCGTGACAAATTAAACCACCTTTTTCTGATGAGAACTAAACCATTTTGAAAGTCTGTCCAAGTTAAAGATGCAATTAGGAAAAGAAACTTGTATCTCCAAGAATAGGAGATACTGACAAGCATATGTTTTGGCTCTTTAAAAAGTGACATCATATTCTTTTTCTTTCCATTTTTCATCCTAAACCATGCACCCCCTAACCTCTATTACTTCATCACAAAACTCCAAATGAGCTAATTTTGAGAGGGCAAATAGGAATGACATGAATTTAGTGCACCAACGCCACTAGAAATGACATGGAAAATTGAAAATCATATCTAGAAAACCTTTTCCAGAAAGAAAGAGACTAGAAAACACCATCATGAATGACTTGCTACAACTACCATTGACAAGATCATAAAAGCTTGAACAGACAGATGAAAGGGAAATTTCACCCAGGCAATCCATACGTACCAGATTACCAGGAACCTACTATTCAAGCATCACAATGGATTAACAGAAACATTTACTTCGGAGAACCACAAGAAAAATTTAACCATAAACTCTTTTATCAAGTAGTTGTACAAATTAACCATAAATTCCAACAGTAATAACTTGGGAATAAGAAATCAAATAAGCAACAAAATACCAAATTTGTTGTCATTACATCCCAATGACACATTCAATCACAGATAACCTAAGAACCCGTAAATTAAGAAATGCATTTGATCATACCTCATTAATAGCTAGCATCTGTCCATTGCTCTTCTTCACCTTCTTTAGCTTCCTCAAGAAGTACCTTTTCCAGCCAAATCAAACACCAATAATCATTCCCCAATTTATTTATTTTTAAGATTTTTTTTATTACATAGAGGGTAAGGGAAAGGGATTACAACGTGAGATTTGAACCCTCACCAACAAGGTGAAAGTTCAGGTAGCCAACCAACTGAGCTACTAGATCCCTACCATCATTCCCCAAATACGTTCGAGTTCATTTGACACTATATCAGTTAGGAACTAATACTCCCTCTGCCCCAATTTATACGACACTTTTCACTAAGCGAGAGTCAATTTGACTAATCTTTGAAGCTATATTGAATTAGATCAACTCAATATTTTAAAAATCTCCGTCGCAAATAATTGTCACTTTAGGAATTCAAAGTCAAAGTTGGCAAGTGTTTCCAACTATGCCCTTAACATTAAAGAAGTAGTATTCTTTAATATTGCTCAATTATCAAGAAACATCCAATAAATGGGGGTAACTTAGTGAATTATACCTTGTATTTGTTATTTTTCTTATTGGGCATGAAAAGTTCTAAAGTAACACTTATTTTGGGATGGAGAGAGTATAGGATGCAATTGTTCTCATGTCAATATGATGAAAAAAATACATTTTACTCCCTCCGTCCCAAAATGAGTATCACCTTAGCAAAAAATTACAACCACTAAGAAATTAATAAATACAATGTAGAGTTTACTAAACTACCCCTATTTATTAGATGTTTTTTAGAATAGAGCAATGTTAAAAAAGGACAACTTCTTTGATGCTAAGGGCATAGTTGGAAACACTTGCCAATTTTTTACTTGAAAGCCTAATGTGACACTTATTTTGGGACAAATTCTTTATGGGTGCCACTTATTTTGGGATGGAGGGAGTAAAATGTTGATCAAAGTTGACACAGTTTGAATCTCGATAAGCAAAAAGTGTGACGGAATGGGAGCTAATCATGAGATAATAATAATAATAACCATATGACACACACAGAAACACACACATTGAGGGTGAAAAAAAATTACCAGAATTTGGACTTGGCACGGACCTCATTGGTAGCCCAAAGTTTCATACGGTAAATCTTTGGATGCTCATCGTTTTCTGATGGCAAAGCTCTACCTACCACCTGGTATTGATGAAACTACAAACAACAACAACAACAATGACATTAATGAAATGAAAATTGCTAAAACAAATTCAGTTGTGAATATGTGATACTAACTTTGTAGGTCACCATTTTCGTCTGAATATTTGGGAGGCGTCTTCAGTTGTAAAAACAGTGAAGTAAAAACACGCAGGGGTTTTTATGTCTAAGAAACCCTAAGTCTTAAGGCTGCAAAATGGGCTGTCTGGATTAGACCCATATTCTTTTTATTGTTATTGGGCTTTTAATTACTACTGGCATGTTCGGCCCAAGTGCACCAATAGCCGATTTTAGTGGGTCTTTAATTTTCGTCCTTCAAATGGGATGGTCTTTCATTTTCGTCCTTCAAAATCGAACTTATATCTATATAGGTAAATTTAAAATAAAATAGAGACCGCAAGAATCTAATGAAAGTGATAGAGTGATAGAAGACTGCATCTCTTGTCGTTACCTTTGGAGGCTCTTAGTTACGTATCATAATATTCACAAGTAATGTCAGCGGCCTTAAAGTTCGATTTTGAAGAGGAAAAAATGAAAGATCAGTCCATTTGAAGGACAAAAATTAAAGACCAGTCCATTTCAAAGCCAAATCGAGCAATTACTTCAGTTTAATAGGGTCATTCGCACGAATGCCCTATCTTGGGGTGGTAGTTATTTTTTAGGGAAAAGGACACTAGCTAGCCATTAAGAATTTGTTTGGCTCATGTTTGGGCTTAGTACCGCGATTTGTCATTTCGGCCCAAACTATTTCCAGATGCTAGCCCAGCAGCCCATTCACTACAAAAAAAGAAAAATCAGACGTTTTGTGGCGACTAAAAAGATCAAAAAGTCGCCACGAAAAGTTCACTACAAAGTCAGATTTTTATATGGAGACTTTAGTCGCCACAAAAGATCAAAAATTCACCACTGAAGGTCGACGAAAAAAATTCATATTGAACCTTCAAAAAATATCCCAAAATATGTATAATTAGTAAGTATACGTTGATTGAGCATTTAAAAATATCCCCAAATGTTGATTATACATTTATTGAACACAAATTATACAACAATGATACATTTTCTAAACACATATTTTAGGGATACATATTCAATACAACAATGATACAGTTTTTACATACATACGATACATTTTCTATACAACAATGATACAGTTTTCATATACATACAATACATTTTCCATGCAACAATGATACAGTTTCTAGACAAATGCTGAAATTAGTTGAAAAATGGCTAAAAATTGAATTATTTTAAAAAGCTAAAAAAATATCTTTTACGCTTCTTGGGTCATCCGGTTGTCAATAGTTTGGGCTGGATGGCCATTTGTGTCTTTTTCCCTAATTTTTATCCCTCAAATTTTTGCGCTTCGTCACTTTAAATAACAAAAAAAGTAGTTGTAAATATCCCTAACATAAAATAAATAAATAAATAAATAAATAAATAAAAAGAAAAAAAATCGGTCAGCATAAGTTTATATTTTCATATCATAATATAACACAAGTTATATTATACTTAGTAGTAGTATCTAGATATCTCGTAGAGTATTATCCTTATGTGTGTATTACTATGTGTTGCTCCATTTATTTCCTATCTTGATATCTTGTTGTCTTATTTTCCTTGCAATCCTGCATTGACTATATTTTTTTTTTTTTGCCGAGGGTCGATCGAAAATAGCCTCTCTACCCCACAAAGGTTGAGGTAAGGTTTGCGTACATTCTACCCTCTCCAGACCCCACTTGTGGGATTACAGTGGGTTGTTGTTGTTGTTGTAATATAACACAAGTTATGCCTTACAAGGCATAAAAATTTATGCCTCTTAATTTCCTACAGAACTTATGCCGATGGAGGCATAAGTTCATTTCAGAACCCACAAGTTATGTCTTACTAGGCATAACTTAGTTCCTACATAACTTATACCGAACAAGAAAAAGTTCTATAAACTTATGTTGAGCGAATTAGATACTACACAACTTATGCTGGATAACTTAATTCCTACAAAACTTATGCAAGACAAGGCAAAAGTTCTCTAAACTTATGCCTTGCGAAATTAGGTCATAGATAATGGTACTTTGGCCCACAATTTTTTATTAAATGAGAAGTAGGGAGGAAAATTAAAGAACATCATATTCGAGGGCAAAAATTAAGGACCAACATATTCGAGGGCAAACATTAAAGACCACCCCGAAATGGGGCAATCTGTGCAAATTTTATATTTTTTATTATCTTTATTTAATTTGTATCTAATTTTTACGAATTACTTAACCAATATCCATTTTATAGTAAGTTAATAATATTTACTAAATAATAACACTATGACCTACGTTAATATAACAGTTGCATTCAACATGCATCGTGTGACCTGCTCCCTTAGTTGCAGTGTTCAGGGATGTGTAAAGCGGAAAAAAGCGACAAGGCCCTGCTTCACTCGTGAAGCGAAGCGCTCGCTTCATTGAAGTGAAGCGCAATTTTGTAAAAAAAAAAAAAAAAAAAGACCAAAATAAATAGAGACAATATATATAAGTAAAAATTCTAATTAAAAACTAAAAAGTAGATATGATCACAAAATCCTCCATAGACCATAGGACAAACAAAATCAAAGTTATTAATGGTTCAACATCTAATTCTTATTCTTCTACGAGATTGTCAAAATCTTGTATTCCTCGATCATCATTATATTGCTCATCATCTTCTTCAACTCCATCATCATGTTCTTCAACTTCATCAACTAGGGTATGTTGGCTTGAAGTATCCCCCCTGAAACCATAATGGTTCTCCTCAACTCCCATTGCCTCAGCAACAACATCGAAAGTGAAATCAGAATCTATTTAAAAATTACTTTTCTTTAGCATTCTCAACTCCGATTAGCCATTCATTGACATCATCAATATTGTCCAAACCAGTTGGATAAATTAAATTGTGAGCGTTGTAATGATGCCTCAATATGTTGTTGTATTTTATGAACACGAAGTCATTGAGGTGCTTTAGGGTTAGTATATTCCTCGTCTTGAAATGAATCTACAAATAAGTTGTGGCAAGTAATTACTAGGAGTTAAGACAATTAAGATATAATTAGTTATCTCAATATACTAAATATTTCTTCATAGTTCTTACATGTTCAAACACGCCCCAGTTTCTCTCACATCTAGATGAGCTACAAGTTAGGCCTAGAACTTTGATGGCAAACCTTTGTAACGCTGGAGTTTCTGGACAATAAAGCCTAACTCATTCAACTATTAAAGTAGAACAAATATTCAAAATTAATAAGTATAATGAAATAACTTAAAAAATAAATTAAAGTAACATAGACATATTGGCTCACCAGTGACTTCTCATATCTTTGTCTCTTAGCCGTTCCTATTCCAAAAAGTCCATCAACATTAATATAAGTACTAAGCTTTCCGTTATTTTATCCGTTATTTTATATTGCTCATCTTCATTAGGAACTAACTTAGTGGAATCCCTTCGTTACTTTTTTATTTAGTAATTACATCTCATTGTTTTCATAAAAGAGTGATAGGTTCAAAATATTTCAAGCGGCATGCAAAGGTTGATGAAGTTGATCCACCCACCTTCTATCAATGATCTCAAAGACCTTTGCATATTTACACAGGTCGCTAAATGCTTTCAAATAGATTCATTTACTCTATCCATAACTTCATAAATGTAGCCTATAGGTGGTTTTACTCCCCATCCACCAAACGTAGTACTTTAATCAAAGGACTACCAATTTTAATAGCATGAAATTATTCCAAAAAGTATAAGACATCATTATGCGTGCAACGTCTTTCCCCATAACTTGTTTTGCAAATTTACTGTTGTTCCATTCTTCTGAAATGAACAAGCTTCTCAAATTGGACTTTTGCGTGTGCATACGTTGCAAGGTCAAGAAAGTAGTAGCAAATCTAGTCTTGCCAGGTTTTACCAAGTTTTGTTATTCTATGAATCTCCTCATCAAGTTCAATAACAAAGGCCTTCGAACAGTTGTTACACCTCGTAGTTTTATACATTGAGATTTGTCGTATGTTAGTTGCCATAGTCTTGGACACGGGGGCTGTCTCCAAGGTTATACGAGGTTGGACATGCCTATCTTATGTTTATAATGGTTTAAGTTCATGTTTGGTAAGTTATGGAAGGATTAGAGAATAAGTGAA
Source organism: Lycium ferocissimum (assembly GCF_029784015.1). NCBI lineage: Eukaryota > Viridiplantae > Streptophyta > Magnoliopsida > Solanales > Solanaceae > Lycium > Lycium ferocissimum. The sequence goes on along the minus strand of NC_081342.1, from coordinate 58,258,393 downwards.
TCGAAGAGAATACGTTTCGACAAAGTTTTGTTCTGAAATTACTTTATACGGACTGTATTTTTAGGCTGTATCTTAAAATAATGACCGTATTTAAGAATTTAAAAATTTAACAGAGAAGGTAGATTTTTGGGTTGAAAAATACAGACCATTGTACGGTCCGTATAAAATTATACGGCCAGTATACACAGACCGTATTCCAGAGGGGGTGAATTTTTCGCTGATTTTATATATTACGACCCCTCCTTTTTTAAGTTATTTTAACTCAAACCCAAGTTCATGAAAGCTCTAGAAACCTCTTCCATCATATTCAATCATTCCCCCAAGCAAAAATCAAAGTGAGAACCAAGTGCCTAGGGTTTTCAAAGTATTGTTGAAGCTTGTCTCTTCTTCTTGTAGAAGCTTTGGAGGATATTTCAAGGTGAAGTAATCTTGGAATTGAAGTGTTCTTGAGTTCTTGAGGTAAGATTTCATCTTATTTTCATGTTTATGAGTTTATGTGGTAGTTACGCTAAGGTTTGAGGGAAAGAAATTGGAGGAAAGTTTCAAACATGAACTTGATATTATTTTGAGTTGTAATCTAACTTGAGCCATGATTGTTAGTGTGTTTTGAGAAAAATCTTGTCGGGGGGGGGGGGGGGTAATAGTTAATGTTGAGGTTGTTGTACTTGGTGTATTTGAAAGAAGGAAGTGTTGTATAAAAACGTATATGGGGCTGCTCAATTGTATATCATTAAATATTGTGAATATGAGTTTAAAGAAGATCATATCAGGTTGTTATGTTAATTGTGGTTGTGGACTTTGTGGTGATGATTAAGAAATAGGGAAAATGCTGCCCCTTTCACTTTAGAATCGAATTATTGTTGATATATGTGATATGCTAGCGCCATCTAAGTTGTATATGCATTCCGCATTATAGGATTGACGCTCTAGTTATGATAAGCTTGTTGTTGGATTACTTGGACGATTTGAGGTATGTTAAGGCTAACTTTCCTTCTAGTTGGCATGATCCTTATAAACAGAAAGTAAACGTAACGCTGTTCCATAATAACTCTATTCTTAGTAGCTAGGGATGTTCCATGTTGATTCATGTTCTAGAATATTATTCTCAGTAAGTTTTCCTCCAGATTCAGTATGATTCTTAGAGTCACTTATTGATGAAAATGCTGTCTCATAATGATGTTTGGAGGTGTAACGACCTTATGTCACTCCGATAGATTCAGACCAATGACCCCTCAGGCGTTATATACACATATATTATGTACTATATATATGTATGGGGTATGGGGAAGGTGACGACGTTATATACGCATTACCATCTGATCAGCTGGTCACATGATGATGATGATGATGATGATGCCCACAAAGGTCGATATGATACGATGGGATTCCTACAGAGGCTTGATAGGCGTTATATACGCATATATATGTATGACCGCTCTTGTATGCGTACGTACGTGTGTGTTTATGTATATCATTGCCCGTAGAGGTAGCGTACATACATATTGCATTTATTTCATCCTATGTTCTCTTATGTTTCTTTTCATGTTACTTTTATAACTTACATACTCAGTACTTTGTCTGTACTGACGTCCCTTTCCTGGGGGCGCTGCATTTTATGCTCGCAGGTTCGGGTAGACAGGTTGGTGATCCGCTCCTATAGGCTGCTGTTCAGCTGACATTGGAGCACTCCTCTCATTCCGGAGTTGCAGTCTAGTTTTGGTAAGATATTCTTTTGTGTACATAAAGGTACGGCGGGGCCCTGTCCCGATCTCTTTATGTTAGATACTCCAGTAGAGGCTTGTAGACAGTCATGGTATAGTTAGACTTTATATGGACTTCGGCCTACATTTTTATTGTATAGTATTTCACAATGGCCTTATCCAACTTTAAGATAAATGTTTTCTTCTCGTTCCTTTGTCAAAGATATCGCTTATATGATTTAGCAGATTTCCATCTGGTGACCCCGAGGTCCACTCTTATTTATGATCATGATAGGAAAGCATGATTAACAGTGCTCGGCAGGTAGGCCCTGGGTGTCCGTCATGGTCCTCCAGTTTGGGTCGTGACAATAATGTAAGAATGTGGCGTAACTGCCTTAGTGAAAACATCTGTGAAGGGTCTTTCCTTGAAAATTCTCCGAAATCAAATTTATACACTGAGCTGCACATGGAGTCCTATGTGCAAGAGCACTCCCTTCAACATATCAGCTTTAACATTTTCAGCTGTGCTACAATCTTCTCTATGGTGTTCTGCAACAAGGAGAATATCTTGATGGAATCAGTAGACGAGTCTCACAGATCAATGGATTGAAGAAATAAGCTTCCCTTTGGAGAATTCTCCAACACATATGATGTTTTTTTAATTCTTGTCGTCCATTTATCCATCATAATGGAACATCCAAACTTTCTATTCTGCCTGATGATCCTCCACCATTGTCTTTTTAATCTCTTCTAGTTCATTAATTAGATTAGGATCTCTAAACTTCATGATAAGTGGAGTGTTTCATTCCTGCACCATTGGCCTACGACCTCAATGAAGTCCCCAAAAGTGTCGGTATAATTGACACAATTGAAGGAGAGCCCTGCATCGTACACCCATCTTCAAAAAGTTGCAACTGCACTATCCCTCAAAATAACCATGGCAATGTCATGCAAACTTTTTCTTGCCTCTTTCGCCTGCATTATCTCTTGGCTTCGTCTAAAGTAACAATCTAAAGGACCTTTCGTACCGATTGATCCGTAACTTGAAGAGATTGGTGCATTCTTTGCGCGTTTTTTAAGATTTTGAAGGAAGCGACAAATCAACAATTTCGCCTTTTTCCATTTAATCTTCATCATCATCAAAATTAGTCACGTTTTGTTGATGTAACATTTGACGTTTAGATCATTTTTTCCTCGACATATTTTTTTATTTCTTCCCTCACAATCTCCAGAAATTATGGACAGCGTACGATATCACCATAAATACCAATAAGATGTTGTTTGTGGAGAAAGATTCCACCTTTAATTGCCTTATCACAAAACAAACATACAACTGTGGTCCTATTGGTCTCACTAACTTTTCTCCCATATTTTAAGCTGGGTCAGACACTTTTTATTACTGTTAAAATTAAGAAAAATAATCAGCATTATTTTTTAATCACTATTAAGAAAAAATTAAAATCAACAACATATAATTGTTTCTTTTCAAAACATATAAATTCAGTAACCAAGCAGCAAAACAAAAAAGCAAAAATAGAGCAAAAAGAAAGAAGAAAGAAAGAAGAAGAAGAAGAAGAAGAAGAAGAAGAAGAAGAAGAAGAAGAAGAAGAAGAAGAAGAGAAGAAAGAAAGAAAGAAAGAAAATGAAGCTTGCTTACCAGAAGTCGTGATCGCAGCAGCGTGAAAACTCTAGGCTCTGAAGTCTGAAATGTCAAGGAATCTGTATTTTATTAAAAATTCGAACTTTTAAAAGACATTAAGCAAAATCATCGCTTCTTCAGGCTTCATTGTTCATGCTGCTTCATTGCTTCTGCCATAGAAGCGCTCGTTCATTGCTTCTGCCATAGAAGCGCTCACTTATCTACATCAAGGTCACTTCAGTATGTGGAAGACACATGCTAGCTTTGCTTCGCTTTGTCGCTTAAAGCGGTGAAGCGAATGCTTTTCTAAACAATGCTTATATCGTCTCTCCTTTTCGCATCTCCCATCGGCAGTAATTTCATCACAAATGGTAGAAAAAAGCAGCAACTTCATCAAGATAAATCTAGGATTTGCATAGTTCAATACACATTAGAAATGTGAGTATTATTTTGCATTTATTATCTCATAAACTAGTACCAGTTTTGCATTTCAATTAGTTAATAAGATTTGTTGTCTGAAAATTAAAAATAATGAATATGAATTTTTTAAAAGTTTTAAAAATCACACAAAATAGTGAACGACTTTTCAAATTTTGAACTTCAAAAGTTTGAAAACTCCATCATTGAAGTCTGAAGGTTTGAAATTTGAAATCCAAACGAAGTAGAGAACACAACAAAATAGAGCAGAAAGAAGAAGAAGAAGAAGAAGAAGAAGAAGAAGAAGAAGAAGAAGAAGAAGAAGAAGAAGAAGAAGAAGAAGAAGAAGAAGAAGACGACGAAAGAAAGAAAGAAAAGGAAGCTTGCTTACCTGAAGTCGCGATCACAGCAGCATGAAAACCCTAGGCTCTGAAGTCTGAAATGTCAAGGAATCTGTGTTTTATTAAAAATTTGAACTTATAAAAGACATTAAACAAAAGCATCGCTTCTTCAGGCTTCATTGTTCATGCCGCTTCATTGCTTCTGCCACAAAAGTGCTCGCTTATGTACATCAAGGTCACTTCAGGCATGTGCAATGACACATGCTAGCTTGGCTTCGCTTCGCTTTGCTTCGCTTTGTCGCTTAAAGCGGTGAAGCGGACACTTTTAAACAATGCTTCATCGTCTCTCCTTTTCGTATCTCCCATCTGCAGTAACTTCATCACAGATGGTAGAAAAAATTAAAGCAACTTCGTCTAATTCATCAAGAAAAATCTAGGATCTGCATAATTCAATACAAATCAGAATTGTGAGTATTATTTTGCGTTTATCATCTCATAAACTAGTACCAATTCGTATTTCAATTAGTTAATCAGATTTGATGTCTGAAAATTAAATATTGAAAACGAATATGAATTTTGCAAAAAAATTAAAAATCAGATAAAATAGTGAACGACTTTTCAAATTTTGAACTTCAAAAGTTTGAAAACTCCATCATTGGAGTCTGAAGATTTGAAATTTGAAATCCAAAAGTGTTATTAAATTGAATGGGTGTTGTTGCAATGGCTTGAAAATATCTTAGGAAGCTATGTCCATAATTGGAGCTCATTTGGAGAAGATTTGGTGGTTTGGTTCGAATTTTGGTGGTATGATGGTTTTATATTTGTGTATAGTTTCATGTATATATCTGTATGTATCCACACATATATAAGTATATATCCCCTTATATATCCACGCATAGCATGCACATCTTTGCGTACCCTTTAAACTTTGTGTATCGTATACGCTAATATATAGATATACCTCTTATACACATGTGGATACTCTCCATTAAATATAATGGTGATATACATGGGTATACACTATTATACACGAGGATATACATGTTGCCATAAATTTGTTTGAATTCGTGAGATTGAATGGTGTATGTGTGTGATTTTTTACGAACGAATTTGGATTGTGAAATTAGGAGTTTAAATGTTCAGATTTTTCTATTTTTCAGTTCGTGTGGTAGTATTTAGCTACCCATTGCCAATATTTTTGGGTTATAATTGCTGAGCTTGTAGGCGTTGGGCCAAACACTCCAAATATTTTTCACTTTATTTGAAATTTATAAAGTTGGGGTTGAAGATGGAGTTCTATTTGATTATTCTTTTTGCAAAGAATATTTGAAATAATATTCATGTTGATGCAAAAGTGGTGGGTTAATCGTGATTTAGTAATTCTTACCTTTGGCATCACAAGTTCTACTAATTCAAATTTTATTATTCAATGCATCACAACTGACAAGTTCGCCGGTAGGATCTAGTATCCCGGGGCATTTAATTATAAGTGATGTTTTAGTTTTAAAATTGAAGGAAGGTGATTCAAGTTTTAATTATTGAGTAGAGGTGACTAAATTTGATTAGTGATTAAGGGGTTTTGAACTTGCCCAATAGTTTCATTTTTGACACTTTGGCCCTCTATTTTATTTTTAATATTTTGTCCTCAAGTTTTATTTTTAACACTTTGACCCTAAACTTTACTTTTAACACTTTGCCCTAAAGTTTTATTTTTAACATTTTGACCCAACCACTATAAACCCTAAAATACAAAAATGCGGAAAAAAAAATCCTCTTGGTGCCGCCGTTTCCTCCATTGTTGTTCTTCCCATCTGTTCTTCGTGCTGCTTTCTTCTTCTTCTTCTTCTTGGTCCGCCCCCGCTTTCTTCTTCTTCTTCTTCTTGGTCCGCCCCCGCTTTCTTCTTCTTCTTCTTCTTCTTCTTCTTCTTCTTCTTCATCCGCCATTGCTCAAGAAAAAAAAATCATCCGATTTTATAATTTTTTGATTGAATGTCATTGGTGTAGCACTGGCATTACTTCATAAGTGTTTTCGGGTCCATTGGTAAGTTAAACAACATCGTTTCTTTCAATTGTTCATCCGGGTATAGTTGCCTTATTTGCCGATTTTCCCTGCATTCGTAGTTACGACGAAAGAGTTGTAGCTTGTTGCGGCAAGTTCTAAAGCTGTGTAAGAGCTTCAACTTTTTTTGCATCACCGTTGTAGTCCTAGTGTTTCAAAGAGTTGTTGATAAATTATAAAGTTGTTGCAACAGATTAGTAAATGTTGTTGCAACAATTACAAAAAATGTGAATAAATAATTTACAACGGTACGTTGTACTTTATGCAATAACGTGAAATACGTTGGAGAGCTCTTACTCTTTCCAACAACTGAGTTACTTGTTGCAACAAGTATGATACTTGCTGCATCAATTACAGCAGTTGTTGGACATATTTTACAGTTGTTGGATGAAATAGAGACTGAAGCTGTCTCCAACAAATAAGTGAACTGTTGCAACTAGTAACCTAATTGTTGCAACAAGTATGTTATTTGTTTCAATAAGTCACTTAGTTGTTGCATTTTGTTATGAAACATACAAAAGCTAAGCAGTTCTCCAACAAGAAATCAAGTAGTTGGAACAAAGTTACATACTTGTTGCAACAAGTACGTTAGGCGTTCTAACAATTCATATAATTGTTTAATTTTGTTATGAAACGAGAGACGCAGACCTAAGTTGTCTCCAACAAATAAGTGAGTTGTTGCAACTACTAACCTACTTGTTGCAACAAGTAAGTTATTTGTTCCAACAAGTCACTTAGTTGTTGCATTTTGTTATCAAACAGACAAACTGAACTCCGTCTCCAACAAGTTACCAAGTAGTTGGAACAAGTTACATACTTATTGCAACAAGTACGTTAGTTGTTCCAACAAGTCATATAGTTGTTCCATTTTGATATGAGACAAGAGACAAAAGCTAAGTTGTCTCCAAACAAATAAGCGAGTTTTGTTGCAACTAGTAACCTTCTTGTTGCAACAAGTCGCTTATTTGTTCCAAGAAGTCATTTATAGTTGTGATTAAGTTAACTAATTTGGGTCCAAAATTACAGAAAAAACCACTCAATTATGAACTTAATCATAAATTTAAGTGGCCTTTGGGCTTAAGGTGGTCAAAGTTGTCACCTAGAGTAATTTCAACACTTGGCATTCAAGCATTGTAATTACTAGTTGTGATGACTTTGAACATCCAAGCTCAAAGGCCGCTCAAAATTGTGATTAAGTTAACTACTTTGGGTCCAAAATTTCTGAAAAAACCACTCAATAATTAACTTAATTATAAATTTAAGTGGCCTTTGACTTGCGTTGGTCATGACTGATTTTCTTAAAACAAAATATTTCAGGCACCATTAATGGGGGACTCGATAATAATAGGTGTTGATTGCCATGGTGAATGGATCGAGGTGAACAATCGATATATTTGGCGATGGAAGGGTAGTCACATGTTAGAGACGATAGCGATGATCGTCCCAAGAGATGTTGAGTTTGATGATTTTGTGAACTTAATCATTAACTATTGTGAATTAACTTGTGAACCGAAAGACCTTGTCATCACTTACATGCATAGATCTTTTGAAAACCAAAGTGGTCTTGCCTTTTAAGATAACCGATCGAGTCGTTTGCGTACTTATTTGAAAGATGTAGCTAGGCCCATTTTAAGGGTATACGTGGTTGGAAGCCCGATCGAGAACCATAATTTAGCTCAAGACCAACAAGATATTCCAGATAATGGAAGTGCGAAGGCCCATGGAAGTGGGGGTGAGCCGATCCCTATACCCGAACTTGTGAGTAATACACCGTATGTTGCACAATCATCACAGTCCAGCCATGTTCAAGATGATGAAACAGGTTTTTATAAAGGAATGTCATTCAATTCGCGAAGTGTGTATTGCTTTAGATGTGAACATCTGAAGTGCAAGTGGTGGCTAAGGGATGTGAAGCTTTTAAGTTCTAGCATACACGGAAGAAGGTGGACAAAGAGGGCTATGCGGAAAAACAAATGCTCCTTATGCAAAACAGGTTGGCATACAAAAAAACAACATGTCCAAGCCGAAATGCTCCATAGTTGTAGATTGCATTGTGTTGTAATAATAGTTATCTCTGTTGGATCTTTATGACATTTTAATGTTATTCTTTCTTAACATGGTAATTTATATTGTTGGTGATTATGAACTTGGTTTATATGATATGTTGTTCGTGTTCAAATCACTAATGTGTATATTCTTGTTAATAAATTGTTTTACAGTTTCCAACAAGTAATGAATTTGTTGCAGCAGCTCTGTAACTTGTTGGGTTTTATCGAACAAGTAACAGGACTTGTTTAAAGAACTAGTAAGTCGTTGAACATATTACAAAAAATCGGAGTTTTTAAGCAGATGCAACTAAGTTATATGTTGGGTTTTTTCTAACAAGTGGAGTGACTCAAGTTTTAATTATTGAGTAGAGGGAATCAGCCACATTTAGTGATAAACAATTGGAATCAGCCACATTTAGTGATAAACAATTGGAATCAACCATATTTAGTGATAAACAATGAAAATCAAACAAGTGGAGTGACTTGTTACAGAAAATGGGTAACTTGTTGGGTTTTATCGAACAAGTAACAGGACTTGTTGCGGCAACTAGTAAGTCGTTGAACATATTACAAAAAATCGGAGTTTTTAAGCCGATGCAACTAAGTTATATGTTGGGCTTTTTCTAACAAGTGGAGTGAATTGATGTTTTAATTATTGAGTAGAGGAATCAGCCACATTTAGTGATAAAAAATTGGAGTCAACCATATTTAGTGATAAACAATGGAAATCAAACAAGTGGAGTGACTTGTTACGAAAATGGGTACTAAACTGGAAGCAACCATATTTACGGTTCTTCACGCATATTTAGGTGATAAAAATACTAACCTCAAACGCAATGTTTTATCCAACAAGATACTACATTTGCGAACGATACCAAACTTGCTCCAATACTACTTGATTCACCATATGTAGTGATCAATAAAGGGAATCAACCATATTTAGTGATAAACAATGGATATCAGCCACATTTAGTGATAAACAATAGAAATCAAACAAGTGGAGTGACTTGTTACAGAAAATGGGTAATTTGTTGTGTTTTATCCAACAAGAGTAAGGACTTGTTCAACAACTTACTCAAGGTTCTTATAACAACACACTTGCCGCAACAAATACTAAACTTGCTCCAACAAATACTACATCCGTTGCAACAGATACTACTTGATTCACCCATATTTAGTGATCAATAAAGGGAATCGGCCATATTTAGTGATAAACAATGGATAACCACATTTAGTGATAAACAATGGAAATCAAACAAGTGGAGTGACTTGTTACATAAAATGAGTAACTTGTTATGTTTTATCCAACAAGAGTAAGGACTTGTTCAACAACTTACTCAAACTTTCTTGTCGTATACTAACCCATATTTAGTGATACAACACAACATTTAGTGCACGAAATCAAACGGATACTAAACTTGCTCCAACAAATACTACATCTCACATTGCAACGGATACTACTTGTGATAATATTCACCCATATTTAGTGATCAATAAAGGGAATCAGCCATATTTAGTGATAAACAATGGATATCAGCCACATTTAGTGATAAACAATGGAAATCAAACAAGTGGAGTGACTTGTTACATAAAATGGGTAACTTGTTATGTTTTATCCAACAAGAGTAAGGACTTGTTCAACAACTTACTCAGTTTGCTGCAACAGATACAACACTTGCTGCAACAGATACTAAACTTGCTCCAACAAATACTACATCATTGCAACGCATACTACTTGATTCACCCATATTTAGTGATCAATAAAGGGAATCACCATATTTAGTGATAAACAATGGATATCGGCCACATTTAGTGATAAACAATGGAAATCAAACAAGTGGAGTGACTTATTACTTAAAATGGGTAACTTGTTGTGTTTTATCCAACAAGAGTAAGGACTTGTTCAACAACTTACTCGGTTTGCCGCAACGGATTAAACTCAAGCGCAAATGTGATCACAACACTTCATATTTATTGAACGGATACTAAACTTGCTCCAACAAATACTCGGGAAATCACCCACATTTGCGATACTGAAATCAACGGATACTACTTGGTTCACCCATATTTAGTGATCAATAAAGGGAATCACTATATTTAGTGATAAACAATGGATATCACCCACATTTAGTGATAAACAATCGAAATCAATCATATTTATTGATCATTATATATACTTAAGCAATTTTAATTTGTGTTTTGGGTCGATAGATGATCAACTAAGTTCAATACACACTAAATGGAGTGATCATTGGAGTGAATTGATGTGAACTTCTTGATTCACCCACATTTAGTGATAAACAATGGAAATCAATCATATTTATTGATCATTATATATACTTAAGCAATTTTATGGTGTTTTGGGTCAGGATAGATAATCAACTAAGTCCAATACGCACCAAATGGAGTGATCATTGGGTGAATTGATGTGAACTTCTTGATTCACCCACATTTAGTGATAAACAATGGAAATCAATCATATTTATTGATCAAGATATATACTTAAGCAATTTCATGGTGTTTTGGGTGGATAGATGATCAATTAAGTCAAATACGCACTAAATGGAGTGATCATTGGAGTGAATTGATGTGAACTTCTTGATTCACCCCCATTTAGTGATAAACAATGGAAATCAATCATATTTATTGATCAAGATATATATCTACTACAATCATTAGTAATTTGTTGCAAATTCTTTCCACAACTATATGATCCGTTGCAATGATTAGTAACTTGCTTCCCATATAAAATCATTATTTACTTGTTGGAGGAGATCTCAACTTGTTGGAACAGATTAGTAATTTATTGCAACTTCTTTCACAATCGTATGATCTGTTGTAACAGCATTAGTAACTTGTTTTAAAGCAGATTATTTACTTGTTGGAACGGATTGGTATCTTGTTGGAGCATTAGTAATTCGTTGCAACTTCTTTCCAGTGAGTTGATCGTATTTGTTGCAATAAGCATTAGTAACTTGTTTCAAAGAAATTAGTTACTTGTTGGAACGGATTAATAACTTGTTGACAGCATTTGTTATTTATTGCAACTTCTTTCACAAATGTATTATCTAATGCAACAGATTAGTAACTTGTTTAAACAGATTAGTTACTTGTTTGGAACGGATTAGTAACTTCTTTGGAACAGATTAGTAACTTCAACAACTGTATGACCTGTTGCAATCATTTAGGCAACTTTTCTAACGTGGCAGATTAGTAGATTAGTAATTTTTTGCACCTTTTTTAACTATTGTACTATCTGTTGCATTTGTTGCTTAAAGCATTCATAAATAATAATAAGGACAAAAAAAATTGTTCGAGTAGTAATTTGTTAAACAAACTGATAAATAATCGGGGCTCCAAAACTTTGTCTATCCACCCACTGCCCACCGCCACTGCATCCTCGCCACTGAGTTGTCGCACAATAAAGTCTCGGGCTTCATCATGTTAGTGCCGGTAAGCAAATGCTCAATAAAAGCAAATGAATACGATCCGCATGCCATTGCGGTTTCATTGGGGAGATTCTCCTTCAACACAAATTTCCAAGCTTCGTTGAGCGGCTTTTCGTGCAAGCGTTCAAACATGCCACTCGTATTCGAATAGTTTCGGCCATAATTCAATGATCGGGCCGGATGTGGATGAAGAACTCATCCACTTGGATTTTTGGGACGTTGCGGTCATAAACATTTATCACCCTCCTCAATTATGAATTCCGGGGTGACAAACGCTGCTCTTCACCCGACATTTATGTTCGCTTTATAGTAAGCACCTTTTGGCACCAACCCACTCGCGACCACCTTTGGCCGGTACAAAGACCTACATACTAAAGAAGCGATAACATCATCATCCCATATAAAATCATCAAGCATTTGATTGAATGGAATAGCTTACATATTCATTACCGTGTGCTTTCATCCGACAACTCGTGTATCGCTTGAGCATGATATTGTAGAAGTTGAGATCCAAGATTATATCTCACAAGCATAGTGCTCGGTGAAGGTGCTTTGCCTCACACGCATTAAGAGCATAATTTCATCAACATACATTGCATTAAAAGTATAAGGAATGTCGACCACTTGAACAACTAAGTGAGTTGTTGCAACAAGTGTACACTTGTTGCAACAAGTATTGGTCTTGTTGCAACAACTCTCCTAGTTGTTGGAGATTGCTTACGATGCGCTTGGGTCTATTTCACCCAACCGCCGTAAACAATCTCCAACAACTAGGTGAGTTGTTGCAACAAGACCAATACTTGTTGCAACAAGTGTTCCACTCGTCGCAACAAATATATAACTTGTTGCAACTAATACAAGCAAAATAAGACTTGTTTCAACAAAAATAATTGTTGTTTTCAAACTTACATCGCCTTTTCCAATATTTCCACGTCAATAGCACCACCAATCTTCTATGCTTGTCATTATCCCGAAGTCATCGGCCTTAAATTCATGCAATGAATACATCGTACCCTTGCTCTTCTTGGCATTGACGAATTTTTCAAGCTTTTTCATTTTTTGAGCATCTGCATGCTTATACACATTTACCTTTTTTAGATCAACAACAGCAGCTGCCTTGTGGGGTGTAGAAGATTTCCTTGACCTAACATCGGCAACTGCCTTGGAAATTGCTTTTCCCTTCTTGCGAATGCGAATAGGAGTATAGGGTGAGGTCAGCTTCTTGGATGGATTGACACCCCTCTTGGATAACAAACTCTGTAAGCGAGAATTTGTGTCTTTTTGTGCATTCACCAACTCCTCAACATTTTTTATCAAATCATCCATTCGCCGCTTTGCAATAGGTGCATTCACAAGCACATTTCGATGTGTCGGCACCAACAAAGGAAAATCTACCACCAAATCCGCCACAACTAACATCTCCATCAATTGGAGTTTGTCCACCGACATCACCACCAATTGGAGTTTGTCCACCAACAACACCACCAATTGGAGTTTGTCTACCAAAATCAACATCATCATCTATTATTTTTTCACCGGCAATTTCGCCGCAACGTCATCAACAAGCAGTCGACCACCAAAGAACAACACCACCACCACCAACATCTACCACAACCGATTCCCTTTTGATGGTCGTCACTCCAGCCAATTCTAATTTTATCCCCTCAATCATTTTATCAGGAACAGATTGTAAGGGCTCAAAGGAAGCAAGGAATGGCATCTCCAACTCCCGTCTTTGTCGGGACAAGCCATGGGTGCACAACCTACACCAAAAAAGTAGATATATTAAAATGGTCCTAAATAATGAAATGCAACAGATGACTAGGTTGTTGCAACAGGTGTCATACTTGTTGGACATTGTCCAACATATTAGTAACTTGTTGCAACAGGTGTCATACTTTTTGGAATTGTCCAATATATTATAACTTTGTTGGACATTGTCCAACATATTAGTAACTTGTTGCAACAGGTGTCATACTTTTTGGACATTGTCCAACAGATTAGTAACTTGTTGCAACAGGTGTCATACTTGTTGGACATTATCCAACAGATGACCAAGTTTATTCTATATACATGTCTTAAGGCTTACCTCTTCCAAAGGAGGGTTAAAAAGATCAACACTCAATCTAGTGTTGCTCTTTGCAGTCAGCCATCTAAGCATTCTTGGAAAAGACACTTCTGAAGGGTAGTCCTTCACTTGTTGTCGGAGGTGAGGAATGGCTTCAAATGCCCAAGCCTAGAAAATAAGATACCAAAGAAATGAATGATGATAGAAATACAAAAAGTACAAGAAATTGACATTGCAAATGCTCTACCATGAAAGCCCAAGGGAAGCCATATAGATTGACTGCCTTCACCGTTGGCTTAAGCTCTTTCGATAAGTAGTCAACAAATCAACTTGAAGCTTTCCCGCCCCATCCATGGTTGTTGAATGCCTCTTAGTCCTCCGCAAGTTTAAGCAAACCAAGTGGTATGTTCGTACTTGTATCTTTTGCCATAAGAACACAAAGGCACAAACCAAACTAAACACAAGGATCGCTTATGCTTTTTGACATAGTTTTGACCGCAAATCTACAAGCGACTTATCTCTTTTGTAGCTTTTCCCAACTAACTCCACCAAACCAGCTTTCACCGTTATCTTTTCCACCCTTTCCTACTTTCTTGGCTTCTTTGGTCGTCTTACTAGTCCGGCCGGCTTATTCAATACAACAAGAGGGAAGCTCACAAGGATGACATCTAAGGCCGTAACTATGGCAAACTCTTTCAAGCCAAAGCACACCCAAGCATGCCAAGTAATTAATCCAAAGCTCATCCTTTGCATCCGAAAGAATTCTACGCTTCATAAGCCCATATACCATTTTCATTTGAAACCGTGCACCGGTCTCTTCAGGCAGATCCAAATACACCCCAAAACAACTTTTCCTAAAGAAATCCTCCAACCCCGCTTTTTAAGAATTAGCCTAAACATATCAAAGTTCTTACCCATACTCGATTTGACCGTAAGATCAACGGTCAAATCATTATTTTCATTCAACGGCATCCTCACTTCAAGATACTTGTCAATACCGAAAACCTTGACAACCTCAAAGAATGGAAGGTCCGTTATGATCTATGTTCAATCTACTGAAGATTCTCGCAATTAAATTGGCATTCACACTATTTCTCTTCTTTGTTCTTAATTCGACTATGAACGTCGACAAGTGAAATGTATTTTCGGAAGCACTTGTCCTTTTCATCATCTTTATCCAATCCATCTACTCCATCGCAGCTTTTCTTGACTCTTCTAATTCTTCTTCACTTTGTTCATTTGTATCTCTTCGCTTCTTGGCTCGTACTTCCTCTCTTCTCGAGGATTGATTGTCGGTTTCGTCGTGTCTTTCCTCTATATTTGCCGATTCAACAATAGATTTTGCTAAATCGGCAAGATTCTCTAATGATGATTGCACTCTAGCTTTTTTATTATCTCTATGACCCTCAGTTGATTTCTCAACTTTTCTTTTGGCTGGAGACATTTTATCTACACACGGAGAGAAAAAAAAACTTCAACTGATTAGTGCTTCATTCAAAGTAAAAGATAATAAGAAGTGCAGCATTTGATCAAACAAAATACAACAAGTAAATGAATTCCCCAACAATCGAAGAATTTGTTGCAACAAATGATGTAATCGTTGCAACAAGTGAATAGGTTGTTGCAAATGCATTCTTTGATTGTTGAATAAGTGATTAAGATGTTGTATATCTTCTACAAACACAACCAAATAATCAAGCAATGTCCAATGATTTATAGTTGTTGCAACATATTGTATACTTGTTGCAACAAGTGTTTAACTTGTTGCAACAACTATAAATCATGTTGACATCTTTACAAAAACAATAACCAAAAAACTAAAGCTAAGTCCAACAGATTTGTAGTTGTTGCAACATATTGTATACTTGTTGCAACAAGTGTATAACTTGTTGCAACAACTAAAAATCTGTTGGATATGTTCTACAAACAGAACCAAAAAACTGAAGCTATGTCCAACAGATTTGTATTTGTTGCAACATATTGTATATTTGTTGCAACAGGTGTATAACTTGTTGCAACAACTAAAAATTTATTGGATATCTTCTAAAAACATAACCAAAAAACTAAAGCTATGTCCAACAGTATTTGTAGTTGTTGCCACATATTGTATACTTGTTGCAACAAGTGTATAACTTGTTGCAACAATTAAAAATCTGTTGGATATCTTCTACAAACGAACCAAAAAACTAAAGCTATGTCCAACATTTGTAGTTGTTGCAACATATTATCTACTTGTTGGCACAAGTGTAGAAATTGTTGCAACAACTAAAAATCATTGACATAACTTCTATAAACAGAACGGATAAATACTAGGACAAGAACAAAAAAACCATCTATTTGGATATCTACTCCTAAACCCGAACCATACCAGACAACAACAAAAAAAATCATTTATTTCACTACAAACACACAACAACAAAAAGAATAACAACAATAACAACAACAAGATGGATTTTATCCAAGCTTTTCCTAAACACTTAACCAAACCAAAACAACAAGTATCTACTTCCAAGACAACAACCAAATCGTCCACTACGTACACACAATCATACAAGTTAAACAAAATACACCAAATGTATGTGCAATAATTGTTTATCCTTTCTTTTCCTAAACCATACCATAACAAGACAACACCAACACCAACATCAACATCAACACCAACACCAACACTAACACCAACACCAACAACAGTATTTAACTCCAAAATACACTAAATAGAGGGTTTTAAAGCAAGCAACCTCAGCAAATGTCTACAACTGTCAAACAAGTGCTGAAGTTGCTGCAGCAACTTACTCATCTCTTCCAAAAAGTCAACAAGATTGCAAGCCATTTTTTTGAAATCTTAAGGAGAAGAAGAACAAAAACATCACAAAAAACTATAATTTGAGAACAATGTACGCTATTTACAAACGCAAAAACCCCAACAAGTCAAACAAATACCCCAAATAAGGGTTTCTCGAACAAGGAACAACAAAATAAACAACATTGCGAGACAAACCCATGTTCTTCTTCTTCTTTTTCTACAACTAAAATCATCAATTTCTACCAAATAACTTTTGGAACAAGTGAAATAAAAACTTTACCTTGATATTAAAAAAGAAGCAGCAGCAGCGGCAACTACAGACGAGGGTGAAGAAGAAGATGACAAGAAAAGAGGAGAGATGAGAGACGTCCAAGTGAAGGAGATTAACTGTTTGCTTGGGAGTTTTGATTTTGAAATATGGAAGAAGTGCGAGGGAGTTGTGGGGAGGGAACGGTTTGGGATGTTTGAATAATGGGTGGGTGTTTTAGTATAATGGGTTGGTGTTTTGGGTTTTTTTGTAGTTTGTAAAAGATTAAGAAGTTTTAAAAATTACATTTTGAACTCCAATTTTCTTAATCCCAAATTTAATTGGGTTTTGATATGGGGTGGACCCTACACGTCACCTTTAGTAATTTGGAGACTTTTTAGTCACCTTCAGTTAATTCTTCCTAGTATCCCTCCCACGTTTCCCTTTCTCCTACCTGGCTACCCACTATGTAATTAAAAAAAAATAAAAAATAAAAAAAACAAGTATTCATCGGATATAACTATAGCTATTCTATGGTCCTTAGCACAATCATTTTGGAACCAACTATCCGTTAATAAAACAAGATTGACATATAGAACCAGTATATTCGAGGCAAAAAACAAAATATAATCACGTTATCTTACTCGTTACTACTATCATTTCACACCGGATATTATATTTCCTTATTTGAGATTCCCCGTTAAAGAAAAAGTACCACTGATCTTGTTCTTTTTGATTGCTAGTAAATCCTAAAAGTTGATGCCAAAATTGTTTTATAGTCATTGTAATGCATTGACTAAAACCCACCCCCACCCCCCCCAAACCCCCCCCCCCCCCCCCCAAAAAAAAAAAAAAAAAAAAAAAAAAAAAGGGTCACTCAAAACTCTGCAATGCTAAATATATTGTCAACCACCAACGCGGGTTAGGGTGGGATGGCTGGGAATGGAAAAAATTCTATAGGGAGTGCCTCCCCCAGAAATGGGCCCTATAGTGCGTGATTTGGATTTAGTCGAGCTCCAATGTAGGTAGGGGACACCGGGTGGGAAACTGAAAAAAAAAGACATATACTGTCAACCTCTTCCATATGAATCCGAGAAACAATGTGGTCACTGTGACATCCAGTTCCACAATATAAACATACAATCTCCAATATCAAATTCTGCATTTATATTGTCTATTTTCACAAAATGCTTAGAAGAATACAATGTACCAGGACCTTCTAAGAATTGCCTTACCAGAGGTCGAAGAAAAAATAGTGAACATCATGAATATTCCATATGAATCCGAGAAACAATGTGGTCACTGTGACATCCAGTTCCACAATATAAACATACAACCTCCAATATCAAATTCTGCATTTATATTTGTCTATTTTCACAAAATGCTGAGAAGAATACATTGTACCAGGACCTACTAAGAATTGCCTTACCAGAGGTCGAAGAAAAAATAGTGAACATCATGAATAAGCATCACTCAGTCGATAGCTGCTATATACAAATTGCAAGAATAAACGACAATTCCAAACGAAGACAAACAAAAAAGATCCCCCTTCTTTCCTTTATGGATATTTTCCTGAAAATTTACAATATTTGCAGCACGGATCGCCTCTCACCAGGTATAACTTGTCTTTGTCACACCAAGAGTCACAGCAATCAAAGCAAGGGTAGCCTGATGAGCAAGCAAAATGAACAGAGTCAAAGCTAATGACATTAGGCAGAAGAAATAAGATATGCAAGACGAACACAGAGGACCATGTTTTCCTCTGGTGTTCTGGGAAAATTTGGCAAACCATTCCATGGTGAAACTATTAGTTATCAAAAGATCCATACTGAAACTATTCAACCCCTTCAGCAGCAACAAGCCAACAACAGATACTCAATTATGAAGGAACACATCTGTTGTTCACAATTATGCTAACAACAGTTGTCCCATTTTAACGATTAAAAGGCTACTAGAAGTGCTATGCTCATGAAAGCAGTGCATTTTCTTAACAACATTTTCTTTATATTCGCAACTCGCTAGTATCTAAGAATATTTTCCTAACAATTCTAGAGAAATGAAAACGAAATTTATAAACCAAAATTTTATTTCTGTTTTGGCTTGCAATAATTAACTAATTTCCTTTTTGCTGAAAGGTGTTACTTAGAAGGAAATAACATACCAAGATCAAGGAAAAATGCAACACAAAAAAGACAATGGACAGATTTGGCAATATCCTAAAGGTTTATGAGGATATTAACACGTCCCAAAGTTAAAGACTTCAATGCATAACTCCTCCAGTTCTTCATCCTCCTCCAAGATTGTTAACTTCTGTTCTGCTACAAGCAAATTGATAAAATATTTCTACAGAGAGCCACCCAAACAACAAATTTATGACAACAACAACAGACCCAGTGTAATCCCACGAAGTGGGGTTTGGGGAGGTTAAAGTGTACGCAGACCTTGCCCTTACCTTGGAAGGTAGAGAGATGAAACTCCTTTCTAATACCTATGCCCAAACTCCTCATGTGCTTACGAGTTACGAAAATCCCTCGACTCACTCTACAGGTTTAGAATTGAAAAGGCAATAATAGATTACGCATTTACACTATATGGGAAACCTATAACGTGAGGCACTCTAGAGTATTTCAACATGTGGTACACACATATCTATACTGTTACTACAAGCATACAATTTTGGAATTAGACTAATTTTAATACCACTCATCCCAAATTTTCCCCAGAGAAGAAATAGAGGTGTCTATAGTCTGCTTCCCAAACCATCTATCACATCCTCCCAAAGGATAAGGTCTATGTGCTGCCTCATTTGTATTTCTACTTTCTTCTACTCGGCCTACAAACTTCTGAACTATTCTGATATGTAGAGGAAAGAAGACAGTCGAACTGGAAATATGTAGCTAGAAACTTAGTGCAAGAAGTTCTTGCTTCATCTATTATAGTCTACGGTAAATTTGCAACATGCCAGTCCACTTGATAGGAGTTCCTCCCAAAATGTTCAACAATATGATGCGACAATAAATCGAAGGACTTCTAGTAACATCTTTCATACTACTTACTCCTTGCTCCTATTTTTTGACTGAGACAACTTCAAAAAGCTAGTTCCATGCCCAGATTATAAGGCAAGACTGGTTATGTGCCACTATATGTAGGGGTTGATCATGATGATGTTCAAGCTTAATTTACTGTTGAGGAACTTGCAACATGCAAGTAACTTGTTAGAATTGCCTGTCCACAATCAGGGGCGGAACCAGAATATTTGATAAGGGGTTCAAGAAAATTAAAAAATAAACACGCGCAGAAATCAAAACAAACACAATTCTCTATTGAAAGTGCAAGTATATTACTACAACTGTACACGACGAGGTTTCATTCCTTGAAATGTTTTTATAATAACATCATTAGAGATCCTAGTAAACACATCTTTTTCTACATAAGGCACCAAGCAACACACATAAAAGGGAATTGATTACTATTTACTAAATAAAAATCTACACTTTGATTCTTTTATTATCTAAAAATAAATATCTAGAAGACCAATTTTGCAAACAAACAACATTTAAAAATTAAAACAATCAAGGCTTGGGGTTCATGGATGGAAAACGGGTCAGCTACCCATTTCACAAAATGAGTTGATTAACAACTAACAAGAAACAATAATGGATTTATTGTGATTTTGAGTATGGTTAAAAAAAAGGAGGGAAAAAAAAAGAAATACCTTAGAATTGGAAGCCATGGGCTAAGAAGAAATGACAAAGAGAGGAGCGCGCAAGTAGACAGTAGAAGTAGAACAAATGAACAATGTTAACACTTTTGAATTTAGGGATTCTATATCCCAAATGGCCCACGTTTTTTTTAATAATAATAAATAAAGTGACGTCGTTTTTTTTTTTTTTTTTAAGGGACTGGATGAAAAAGGTAAAAAAATGTGTCATTGCCGAGAATCGAACCCGCGACTGCGGGCTCATTCACAGGCGCCTTATCCAGTGATCCACAATCTCCATTTGTTAAGGGGATGCAAAAATAATATTTGTACATGAATAAAAAAATTCGCAGTATATATATAGTGCAATTTTCCGACGAAGGGGGTTCGGTTGCCACCCCTCGCACCCCTGTAGCTCCGCCCCTGTCCACAATGTAGCAGAACATGATGCGGGTACGAAATAAAAAGACTTAGTCATCTTTCATGCTAATCGCTTGAAAGTGAAAACAGCAGGAAGGTAAATCCATATGCAGACAACATCTAACTACTAATTAAATTTCCCTCTCTATACTATGAAGCACAGTCATCTTTCATGCTAATCGCTTGAAAGTGAAAACAGCAGGAAGGTAAATCCATATGCAGACAACATCTAACTACTAATTAAATTTCCCTCTCTATACTATGAAGCACAATAGTCAGCATACTGCTTCATTGTACTGCCTCATCAGTTTTCTCTTCGTCAGACTACAAATTTCCAACATAAAGAGGGAGAGTTGAAAAGCTACACGTGTAGAGGTAAACCAGCCTTAAAAGGCCTTGCTAGTTCACGTAGTACCACTCACACTAGGTAATGCCAGTGCATACAAATACAACCATACATGTTACAAAGTAAAAAAATCCCATATCTCTAAGTGCCGGCAGATAAAAGTTACCATCAGGAAACAAAAATCGCACAGGAAACCCCGCATTGCTCAATTAAAGCCATTACACAAGAAATAAATTAATTGATATTGCAAGAGATGAGTAAACTTACTGCTAAGGTGCATGCAATAAATCCAGGTTTTTCTCTGTAATCGAGCCGAGTACACAAAAGAAGAAAAGCTCCAATGTACCAGGGAATGGCACCAAGAAAGAAACCAATAATGAACCTTGTAAAGAAAGTCAGAAGAGCATTAGAGAGCAAACCATGGTTGAAATTTTTGGTTGAGCTTTCCACGAATCATAAGATCTAGCTCGTAAGAATCTGGTTCACTAATGTCAGAATCCAGTAAAGCCATTAGCAAATTTCATATTAGGTTTTCATGTTGCTGAATTGTTATTCGTGTGTGCATTTACATTTTTGTTGCCCAAAGATTCAACGTCTGACCTCATTTTTTCTCTTAACTAAATTTAGTACTGAATTTGGTGAGCAAAGAATTCCCAAGCCAAAATAATAAGTCAGTCAAGGTTATTTACATCACTTACGCTCCTCAGACAAATGAATGAGAAAAGGAGGTAAAGAAAGGCTAATATCGGAACTTACAAGAACCAGCCAATTCCCAT
Source organism: Lycium ferocissimum (assembly GCF_029784015.1). Taxonomy (NCBI): domain Eukaryota; kingdom Viridiplantae; phylum Streptophyta; class Magnoliopsida; order Solanales; family Solanaceae; genus Lycium; species Lycium ferocissimum. The sequence continues at coordinate 58,236,380 of NC_081342.1, read as the reverse complement.
ACCACAGCAAGGAAGCCGATGCTCCCTTATAGGTCTACCTTCGGCAACAGCATAACCTAAAATCAGAGCAAATCCAAAATGAGAATATGATATATAAAAGTCTAAAACATTGGTCTTTTGAATTGCCAAAAATCATTTCATTCAAACTACTCCTTCGGACATAAACTACACAAAGCGCCAAAAGCAATCAAAATCATCTCATAGTTCTCCACTCTTGATTGAAAGGATATAGAGTTGTTTAAAACTAAGAAGGATGCCCTGTTTATATGCCTTACTTTTGCAAATCAAGAAACTACCTATCTTTATACTTTAATACAATTAGGACTTTAATGTATCAATAACGTAGTTAATGTCTCGTTGATCAAAATTCTGTAAATACTTTTGACACCAAGTTAAAGCCTCATTGACAAAATTCTCTCCATAATTTTGATGCCTAGTTAAAGCAGCATTGCCACAATTCTTGCCATATTTACTGCAAAATAACTTTATCTACTCACCTATATAAACAAAATATATTTGACTAGTTTCTTATAGATGTGGGGTCTAAACCAGACATCCATTGAGAGACAAATAAGAGAGAGTCGCTCCTCTTCCACTTTAAATCCACATCAAACTGATATATATTCTTATTCCACATTCCACACTTTTAACTCGGTATTACTAATATATTCTTATTCCACATATTACACTTCGCAAAATTATACACAGAATCCTGCATAGTTAATGCGAGGATTATTTAATACCGCCAGCCAAACGCTGCATAAAGTTATGCAGGAATTATTCTTTTATATGGCCAACCAGACTGAGTAGTATTTCATTTTACCTATAAAAAATTATGGCCAAACAAGGAGACTATTTTTCCTAATTCCTCAAGCCAAACATTATCTTATGCGTGATTTTTTGAAGGGATTATTTTTCCTAATCCCTCCAACCAAACGACTGCTAAGTCTACATCCAAATAGAAAATTTTATGTTTTATACTAATAACTAAGAGAGTAAGAAGCTTTTGGTAACAGTGCTCATTAGCCATTTACATTTTACTTCTCAGAACACACTTAAGACCAATTCATAAGAAAAGAAAAAGGTTTAAAGGTCAATGTTGAAAGACCAACTCTTCTGTTATCTATCGCCATCTCATAATATTTTTTTCTCCCAACCCATCTCTTTCATATAACCGAGAGACCGGTTGTTTTCAGATTTGAAGTGGTGGATAATGGACTACCTCTACCTCTCTACCCTTCTCTACTTAAATACCGAACTTGTTTCATAGCAGGACTTGCCCAGTCTCTATTTATTCTCATAACCTTTAGCAAACTTTAAATTAGACCCCAATACACGTATATATCCTAGTACCTAATTACCCTAATATGTATAGTTTTCGGATGTGGAAGAGAAAGCCGCACTAAACCTCCATAAACTATTATAAAAACTATAATATGATTTCTCAACATTAACATTCTTTATTATCTTCTTAATTCACAATCCGTGATCCTTGTAAATTCTGGAATCCTAGGACCAAAGGCAACATGTGCAACTCACACAACAAAATCAAGAGTACTTTTGGGAATTCATTTTCTGAGAACCTTAAAAGATAACGAATCAATACCATATGAGCGCTCCCCGTCCTCTTTCCAAATACATGTATATATCCTAGTACCTAGTTACCCTAATATATATAGTTTTCGGATGTGGAAGAGAAAGCTGCAGTAAACGTCCATAAACTATTATAAAAACTATAATATGATTTCTCAAAATTAACTTTCTTTATTACCTTCTTAATTCACAATCCGCGATCCTTGTAAATTCTGGAATCCTAGGACCAAAGGCAAGATGTGCAACTCACACAACAAAATCAAGAGTACTTTTGGGAATTCATTTTCTGAGAACCTTAAAAGAAAAAGAATCAATACCATATGAGCGCTCCCCGTCCTCTTTCCAAATACACGTATCTTAGTACCTAATTAGCCTAATATGTATAGTTTTCGGATGTGGAAGAGAAAGCTGCACTAAACCTCCATAAACTATTATAAATACTATAATATGATTTCTCAACATTAACTTTGTTTATTACCTTCTTAATTCACGATCCACAATCCTTGTAAAATCTGGAATCCTAGGACCAAAGGCAAGATGTGCAACTCACACAACAAAATCAAGAGTACTTTTGGGAATTCATTTTCTGAGAAACGTAAAAGATAAAGAATCAATACCATATGAGCGCTCCCCGTCCTCTTTTCCACACCCAATGCCATTGCCCCTCGCTAGAACAACCTACTTTAGAATATCCTTAACATTGTCACATGTTATACACAGTGATCAATTTGGCCTTTTATCGATAAAAAGGCCTCCAGATTTGGAGGGAGACATAACTAGTAGTTCCATTAACCACATTGCACTACTTAAAATAGAACATGGAACTTTCATGCCTTTTACTTGACTTTAAAATACCATTCAACACTCTTGGATTGATTTCCAAATGGCAATCTCGTCACCCCTACAGTCAACCAAATTAAACTACAGTAAGTAAAAACTAAAATGGACCACATATTTGTATAGTGGTACTCTTCAACATAAATCAGTAAACACGTATAAGACTCCATATAACAGCCAGAAAACTGGGTTGCAGAATAGAGAGATTGTTTCAAATCAATTATTATAGTTGGGTGGTGTTTATATGATTAACCATATTTTCGATTACCTACCCTTTGCAGCTATCCCATTCTTTTTTTTTTTTTTTTTTTTTTTTTATAACATGAGAACTCGCAGCCCCTACCTTTTGGGTGCGCATAGGGTAAATCCAGCTCCTGTGCAATAGCTCGCAAACCACACAGGAGATATAACCCGCACTAGTCAAGCCCCGTACGACGAGATCGACCTAGAAGTCAAAACCCCTGCTGTCGTAAGCAGGGAGTTTTGAACTTGAGACCTCCATTATGAAAGCCCCATGCTCAACCAACTAAGCCACCCTTGCGGGTTTGCAGCTATCCCATTCTTATAAGCAATGTATATCAAATTCTTTAGCTCCTCTATTCAATTTTATGTGACGTTCTTTTCTTTTTTAGTAAGTTCCAAAAAAAATGACAACTTTCTATATTTGAAAACAATTTAACTTTAGGCTTGTCATTTTACCCTCAATGATGTGCTTTTATAACCACATAGATATCATGGCAAATTTAAATTGAGAATTTAAGTTATATATATCGTCCCCCCTCAGGCTACCTTTCCCGCTTGTAGCAGGCAACCTGTCTTACTTCCAAAATTACAAATCCCATATTCTAAGGACCTAGATATCCTTTGGATGACTTGATAGTGTAATTTTTTTTTTTTTTTTTTTTTTACACTGACGGGGTAAATAACTTAAACCCAATGATAAGTTCCAAAAGTTTTTCTTTCATTCTTAAAACTCCATTTCAAAGCAAAAGCTGCCACATACGATGAAACGGACGGAGTATTTAACTCCAATCATATTATGATCCATTTCTAATCCCAGCGTATCCAAATTATCTTATTCGACATACCCAATTATACCTCACCTTAAGTACACACGTCCAAAGGGATTGGATTCCCTCCAGTAATGTTCAATGGCTTTCTTGATTAACGTCACGTGTGAGCTCAAAATTTAATGGTTGGGATTGCGTCCAGGCTTCTACTCATCTTTATTTGGAATATCAAACACCATATCCTCATTCTATTTTTTCCGACAATGTCTCAAGTGTTTGTAATCTTGCTGACACTTTAAAATTAAGGAGCTTGTTTTCCACAATGATGCTAATCACTTTAGCATCAACAAACACAACACAAATTGATTCACAACGCATGAAGCATTCGGAAAACTAACCCCTCTGCGCTTCAATCCCCCCAACAATGTAAACAAATAACGGAACTGAAAACAAATTTGACTTAAATTTCCGTATTCACTTTTTTTATCTATAAACATTATGCATCAGTAATTAATACATTCAAAAAAAAAAAAACACCTTGAACGGCGGTTTGATAAGCATGAGGATAGTAATGCGAAGGAACAACGGAGACACCAGGAGGAGGTATAGGTTGAGGAAAACCGAATACCGCTTGCGATTGCGGAGGAGGTGTTTGATAATTAGCGACTCCTTGAAATGTACCGTAGTAATTATTGTTTCTCGCCGGAAATGGTTCGCCGGAGGCGGAGGCTGCCGTTGCCGGAGCGGCGGCTTTGTTCATCTTTTCACCTTCTTCGCCGCTCATTGTGATCGGTGATCGATTGAAGGTTTAGGGTTTCGATAGATCAAAGAGATTGTTGATCAAGGATTTTGGAATAGTTGAATGATCACATGTGGCGTTTCGATGCTTAGTATTACCCGGACACGTGGATTTTTTTTTTTCCTTTCTTCGGACTTGGAAATTTCTGCTCCCTTCATTTGGAGGAAAATTAGTACAGTATATAATCCTAACTAGTGTTATTTAAAACTAATTTTAAAATTAAATTTGCAATTACTTTTTTTCTCACTCTAAGTGATATTAAGTTATTGAAAGATTAGTTCGATCTTTTCTATAAATTTCTAAAAATCTAAGGCTCTCCAAAAATTAAAATTGCACCCAAAGTATTTAAAAATTGAATTTTGTCCTTATTTAGATTTCTTTTTAGCATTATTTATCTATTAAATTTCATCTAGATTTAGACTTTGAAAATTTCTTGAGATCCAATTTAGTTGTAACATCTATGTGATTAAAAATATCCATTATGAACTATAACACTTTCTTTCAAAAGGAAGGAAAATAATTTGGTTCAAGAGACATCAATTATATATGCTACATTTATTCTTTCGATGAGATGTTAGTAGATGTTATTTTCATTTAAGATATACAAACTACCATGAAAATATGAAGAGAATTAATGACTTTTCTTAATATAATTAAATCCTTTTGCTTTCCAAAAACTTATGTGATAAGGAAATGACATTTCTTTCTTTTGTTAGTTTATAAATGGCACATTATTTTATAAAATATACAGGCTAATCAGTTTTTAAACAAAAATAAAGCTTCAACGCTTCATGTTTAATTTAATCGTGTGTCCCTGTGAGTTAAAAGACTACACAGATCTTTAATTTAAAACCACAAGATTCAAAAGTCTCGCCTTATTTCTTAAATTTCGTGCCTAGTCAAACTAAGACACTTAAATTGGGACGGAGGGAGTATTACTATTGCTTGGAAAACTAAAAATTATGTAATATTTAGGTACACACGCATAAAATAGGTCATTTTCTTTAATTATACACATCAGTTATAGTTGGAACGATTCTAAGGGTTTACAGGTTATTGAGGTTAATGCGTATATTAAAGGAGGTGACATATTTTAAGTAGTTAACTCATCTATGTAATAGACATCTGAGAATACACGCAAAAGTATTTTTAAAATTTAAATAGAAAATGTCTAATAGAAACATATTATCATGTGTTCGGGTGCTCAATTGAAATAAGTCGTAATTTATGTGTTCATTTAAAATTTACTGACAAATTTAAAAATAAAATATTAAGACAATAAAGCAATATATATGTCACGCCCCGAACCATGGCCCATGATTAACACGGCACTCGGTGCCTTACTGGATGTGACCGAGCGAACCACATGGCTTGGTGAATCAACATGGGGCGTAAACATGAGCGGAATATAACTTAAATATGATGAGCCTGAATAAACATGAGATGTCATAATAGTAAATAAAATACTTGATTAAAACGTGAATACGGATTGTCACAAATACTGAGCCAAAGATGGCTATACGACTCTGAATATTTGACATAACATAACTGACTAGTCTATGAAACCTCGACACGAGTCGATCGCTAAATCGCACGGGACAAGGCCCCCGCATACCTTTACTGCATAACTGAAAAAAAATATAAAATAAGATAAAACCCCGAATGAGATGGGGCTCACCAATAGCTGATACGTGTAGAGTCCTAACGAGCTAATCCGTCATCCTGTAAATCTGCATCGTGAAATGCAGGCCCCCAGGCAAATAAAGGGGACGTCAGTACACTTGAATTGTACTGGTATGTAAAGCAACTGAATGAAGTAAAGCATGGCACATGAAATAATAGAACTGAAACTGAAACTGAAACTGTAAACTGAACATGAACATGAATATCATCTGACATGAATATGTATGTATAACATGGGTAAAAGATTTTAAGTCTGTAAAGATATCTGTGGGAGAGCATTAGTATAACCAACATATAACCACCATGCAAGAACCTGGCGTCTGATCTCTGCCCTACCAGCTAAGCCATCTTATATCTTGCCGGGGTACAAGATATGAACATGAACATGAACATGAACATGAATGGATCCAATAACCACAATGGGTAAACATGAAGGTATCGTCCTAACTGGGCGGAGCGATCCTTATCCTACGCTGGCATACGTAGTTTCAGGCTATCTGAGCCTTCTCGGTAATCTGTGCAACTCCCAAAACATGAACATGGATATAGTTGGCTTAGTAGCCCATGAATTATAACTTGCTTGTAAACATGATTTTTGCTTGTATTACGTAAAGCATGAAGATAATAAATAATATAACTTGTCCGAAAACATGGAGACATGTAGGATTTTCATGAAAATAAGCATAATACTCATATCTTGCATGTAAGAACCCATGGAATGCAAAGTACGGGTTTTCATGGATTACGGACAGATTCTCAATAACCAAAAGGGAATATTAAGAACACAATAACGAAGTAATCATACAAACATGGTATATCATGGTACATGAACTTAGGATTATCATGAACATGGCTAAAACCCTAGTTTTGGCAAATGTTACACCTCGAAAATTTTGCGTTAACGTACAGTGAATAGACTAACGAAGGGTAGGAAGTATACGATGTCTTGGTAAGTAAGAAATAACATTTGATGATTCTAAATGAGATTTCAAAGACATTCGAGGTAGGAGACGGGAGTTGTTAAGGGAAGCAAGGTATATGTTGTGTGTCGGGCAAGATTTACGAGTATCGAATTAATGAGAGCTTAGTGATGTTTTGGAGAAGAGCTATAACACCCATTAGATTGTTAATGAGGTGTTAAACAAGTGTTAAGAAGGTTCCATAAGGATTGGAGATCAAATGAGCCGACGAGAATGTATTCCGGAAAGTTGGGCCACATACGGTCCAACATACTAGCCGTATAAAATATACTGGCCGTATGTCTGGCCGTATGTTCTGCCTAGAATGGGACCTTCACTGGACCAAACATACGACATACGACCGTATGTTGGTCCATATGTCCGAGTCGGGTCAAATTTTTAAGTTGATATAAAGACCCCCAACCTCATTTATTTCATTCCATTTTTCACTTCACACCTCAAGAACACTCTAGAGAACTCTCCACTCTTCATCCACAAGAACCTAAGAGAAATTGATGATCAACTTCATCAAACCAACAAAATCAAGTATATGAAACACATTCAAGTTCATCCAAGCCAAGGAATTCCAACGGAAGTGAACTAGGGTTTTGGTGCAAGAGAAGTATTTCCACTCAAGGCTTATTCCTACAGTATCTAAGGTAAGTTTTATGACCTTTTCATGTAGCTTAAGGTAATGAGAGGTTGAAAGACTTAGATTATAGAAGGGGATAGAAAATGGGTCACAAAGATAGGAATAATGAGATTTTGAGTAGTAGTTTGAATGAGTCATGAATATTGATATGTTGTGATTGTAAGTACTCTATAAGTGACACTTATAACATAGGATGAGTATTATATGTGAGAAAACGCAATAGTGAACTATGACCATGATTATGGAGAAATTGAAGTGAAATTAAGAAATGTGGATAATGTAGATGAATGATGATTGTTGCTTATAATATTGTGAATGTTGTTATGGATGTTTGGGAGTTGATATGTGATATGAGGAAAGTTGTATAAACAAAGGAAATGCTGCCCAATTTTCTCTAGCTTTAGTAAGCACGTTCTTATAATCGTTTAGCTAATGTTAATACGAACTCCCTTGAAGGTAAAGACGTGAGAATTAAAGAAGAACGATCAAGCGGTAGAATAACTAAAGGAAAAGGTACGTGAGGCTAGTCCTTTCTTTCTAAGGCATGAATCTTATGGCATGATCTTTCCTCATTCACCATGAATTTCTTACATTCCGAAAAACTAAGAGTCTATGTTCGTGAATAGCCATATGAGTTAAAGATAAGAGATATTATGAACATGATGATGATGAGCTTAAGTCTAAAGATTCTAGAGTTCACGATATGATGTTTCTGTAAAGCTAATGATGTTAACTACGATCCATTGATGTTGTTTATTGTATACACTCACCTTATATGCTAATTCCTTCAAGGTGAGGTAGAATGCTTATGAATGCTCCATAATGAAATCGGGGCTCGCGCCTATGTCACCCCGATAAAGTATGGTTGTCTTTGAGTTCTATGCATGCATTATGACGAGTACATGATGATGATATTACACCGCGCCTATATGGCTGGGCAGACACCGCTGTGATTGCTATGCCTGTGGCAAGTTAGGCACATACGAGAGATTACCCGTCGATGAGCGACAGAGTTGGGGTCCAGCCCACAGGATCGTGGCCGGTTCTTCTTCGCCGCGTGGGGCGTACTCCCCATTTCGCAGTCGGCGGGGAGCATCTTCTTCGGATGCCACTCGGCCCGTATGTATGCTTTAGCTTGATGACGGGATCTTCGAGTCCTCCTGTGATGTGGTTACGGTATATTATCCGTATTTTCCCATGATGTGTATACATTGATAGATCCGGGTTCTACCCTATCTTATATTACTCCGTGTGTTGTTGGTCGTATTGGGGTGAAACCCGAGCCAATTAAACCTTTTGAGGTATCTACTTCGGTTGGTGATCCCGTGATAGCTAGACAATTGTACAAAAATTGTGTAATTGTGATATGCGACCGCCAAACTAACGCCGATTTAGTTAAGTGGAAATGTTAGATTTCGATGTGATTATGGGTATGGATTGGTTGGCCTCATGTTATGCTAATGTTGATTGCCGAATGAAAGTAGTTCGATTTCAATTTCCGGGAGAGCTCGTGCTTGAATGGAAGGGTAATCCTGAGATCTCCCGAAGAGGTAGGTTTATTTCCTACCTTAAGGCAAGAAAGATGATAGAAAAAGGCTATATTTATCACTTAGTTCGAGTTCATGATACCGAAGCAAAGCCACCGACTTTCCAATCCGTTCCAGTAGTGAATGAATTTTCGGATGTATTTCCAGATGAACTTTCAGGCCTTCCTCCGGAAAGAGAGATTGATTTCGCTATTGATGTGTTGCCGGATACCAAGCCTATTTCTATTCCTCCTTACCGAATGGCTCCGGCAGAATTGAAAGAGCTAAAGGCACGGTTGAAAGATTTGCTTGAGAAGGGGTTTATTAGGCCCAGTTTATCACCGTGGGGAGCACCCATTTTATTTGTGAGAAAGAAAGATGGTTCCCTACGGATGTGCATTAATTACAAGCAGTTGAATAAGGTGACGATAAAGAATAAATATCCTCTCCCAAGGATTGATGATTTGTTCGATCAATTACAGGGTGCCAAGTGGTTTTCCAAAATAGATCTAAGACCGGGTTATCATCAAGTGAGAGTTAGAGAAGCAGACATTCCTAAAACAACTTTCAGAACGAGATATGGCCATTATGAATTCGGGTGATGTCATTTGGGTTAACTAATGCTCCGGCAGTGTTCATGAATTTGATGAATAATGTATTCAGGCCTCTCTTGGATTTATTCGTAATAGTATTCATTAACGATATTCTGGTATACTCTCGCACAGAATCAGAACATGCAGACCATTTACGTATTGTTCTTGGAATTCTTCGAACTCGAGAATTGTATGCAAAATTTTCAAAGTGCGAGTTTTGGCTGAATTCTGTAACATTCTTAGGTCATGTTATTTCAGATGATGGCATTCGAGTTGATACTTAGAAAATTGAAGCTGTGAAGACTTGGCCAAGGCCTACAACGCCTACGAAAGTTCGTAGTTTTACGGGATTGACGGTGTTACTATAGAAGGTTCGTAGAGGGATTTTCATCTATTTCAAACCCCCACCGACGAAGCCAACCCGAAGTCGCTAAATTTCAAAGGAGTGATACTTGTGAACGCAGCCTTCCAAGAGTTGAAGGACAAATTAACTTCGGCTCAGGTCTTGACACTCGGAAGGGCCGGATGGTTATGCCGTATATTGTGATGCTTCCAATGTTGGGTTAGGATGCGTATTGATACAACACGGTAAAGTCATCGCGTATGCTTCGAGACACCGCGGAAGCATGAAAAGAACTACCAAATTGACTCATGATCTCGAATTGGTGCAGCTTATTCATGCATTAAAGATGTGGAGACATTACTTGTATGGTGTGCGTACGTTAATATCTATACGATCACAAGAGTCTTCAATACATTTTCAAATAGAGGGAGTTGAATCTGCGGTAGAGACGGTGGTTAGAATTATTGAAAGATTATGATGTGAGTATTTTATACCACCCCGGGAAGGCAAATGTAGTAGCTGATGCGCTTAGCCGCCGATCAATGGGCAGCCTATGTGAAGTTCCTTCAGAGAAGAAAGAATTGATTCATGAGCTCCACCAACTAGCTAATCTTGGAGTACGTCTAATTGATTCGCAGTAGTGCAGAACTGGTATTAATAATCCACGTTTCGTCCCGAATATGGAAGTGAAAGAGCGTCAATATGAAGATCCTCGGTTGAGCCATTATAGAAACACATTTCATGAAAAAGAGAAGTCCCCATTTGAAACTTCGATGGATGGAATTATTAGATACCGAGGCAGGCTATGTGTTCCGAATGTTGCAGGATTACATCGCCGAATTCTAGAAGAAGCTCATTATTCTCGGTATTCTATTCATCCAGGAGCGACAAAGATGTATCATGATCTCAAGTTAATTTATTGGTGGGATTGAATGAAGAAAGACATAGCTAATTTGTAGCTCAATGCCCAAACTGTCAAAGCAAGTGAAAATCGAGAATCAAAAGCCGGAGGATTATTGCGCAGCAATGGAAATCCCTACTTGGAAATGGGAAGTTATCAATATGGATTTTATTGTGGGATTACCCCGTTCCCGAGGCAAATATGATTCCATATGGGTGATAGTGGACAAATTTACGAAAACAGCTCATTTTCTTCCAGTCAGAACCACATACTCAGTAGAAGATTATGCAAGGTTGTATCTCAAGGAGATTGTGCGACTCCATGGTATTCCGATATCCGTTATCACGTATTAGAGGGCACAAGATTTACGGCTAAGTTCGGAAATCTTTCCAAGAAGGCCTCAGGTACCCCAAATAAAGCTCGGCGCACGGCATTTCATCCGCAAACCGACGGGCAAGCCGAACGTACCATTCGTACCTTGGAGGATATGCTAAGGGCATGTGTTCTAGATTTTTGGTAGTTGGGATGACCACTTACCTCTAATTGAGTTTGCATACAACAATAGTCGCCATTCCAAGATTCAAATGGCTCCGTATGAGCTTTATATGGAAGGAAGTGTAGATCCCCAATTGGATGGTTTGAAATAGGAGAAGTACAACTAATAGGCCACGAGTTGATTCAACAAGCAAAGAGAAAAGTCAAGGTGATCGAGAAAGATTGTTGACAGCCCAAAGTCGCCAAAAATCTTATGCGGACAACCGCCGGCGAGACTTAGAATTTCAAGTTGATGATTGGGTATTTTTGAAGGTGTCGCCAATGAAAGGGGTGATGAGATTTGGTAAGAAAGGAAAGTTAAGTCCTCGATACATTGGACCCTATAAGATTATCCACAAGGTGGGTCAAGTAGCTTATGAATTGGACTTGCCTCCAGAACTTGAATCGGTCCATCCAGTTTTCCATGTCTCAATGCTCCGCAAGTGTGTTGGAGATCCTACGAGGATTGTTCCAATAGATGATGTTCAAGTGACAGAAAAGCTAGTCTATGAAGAAGTGCCCATTGCCATATTAGACAGGAACGTACGGAGACTTCGAAATAAGGAAGTAGCCTCAGTTAAAGTCTTATGGTAGAATAACAACCGAGAAGAAATGACTTGGGAAGTAGAAGAGAGTATGAAATCCAAATACCCGCACTTATTTCAGCCCCCGGAAGAGATCCATGATGAAACATCGCGATTATGAGGTATGTATGTTTTCTTTTTATGCATATGGGTCGTGTGTGGCCAACTTATATTGCTATTGAGTTGTGGCCCTGTGAGGCAATGTTATTGTGCGATGTTGTGACAGGATGGTAGTGCCATATTACAGGAAAAACTCTGGCGAAATTTTCGTAGAATTCCCGAGTGCTTAACATTCGAAGGCGAATGTTCCAAAAAGGGGGGGAAGAATGTTACACCTCGAAAATTTTCCGTTAACGTACAGTGAATAGACTAACGAAGGGTAGGAAGTATACGATGTCTTGGTAAGTAAGAAATAACATTTGATGATTCTAAATGAGATTTCAAAGACATTCGAGGTGAGACGGGAGTTGTTAAGGGAAGCAAGGTATATGTTGTGTGTCGGGCAAGATTTACGAGTATCGAATTAATGAGAGCTTAATGATGTTTTGGAGAATATCTATAACATCCATTAGATTGTTAATAAGGTGTTAAACAAGTGTTAAGAAGGTTCCATAAGGATTGGAGATCAAACGAGCCGACGAGAATGAATTCCGGAAAGTTGGGCAACATACGGTCCAACATACTGGCCGTATAAAATATACTGGCCGTATGTTCTGCCCAGAATGGGACCTTCACTGGACCAAACATACGGCCAGTATAAAAGATACGGACCGTATGTTGGTCCGTATGTCCGAGTCGGGTCAAATTTTTAAGTTGATATAAAGACCCCCAACCTCATTTATTTCATTCCATTTTTCACTTCACACCTCAAGAACACTCTAGAGAACTCTCCACTCTTCATCCACAAGAATCTAAGAGAAATTAATGATCAACTTCATCAAACCAACAAAATCAAGTGTATGAAACACATTCAAGTTCATCCAAGCCAAAGAATTCCAATGGAAGTGAACTAGTGGTTTTGGTAAAGAGAAGTATTTCCACTCAAGGCTTATTCCTACACTATCTAAGGTAAGTTTTATGACCTTTTCATGTAGCTTAAGTTAATGAGAGGTTGAAAGACTTAGATTATGGAAGGAGATAGAAAATGGGTCACAAAGATAGGAATAATGAGATTTTGAGTAGTAGTTTGGAATGAGTCATGAATATTGATATGTTATGATTGTAAGTATGCTATAAGTGACACTTAGAACATGGGATGAGTATTATATATGAGGAAACGCAATAGTGAACTATGACCATGATTATGGAGCAATTGAAGTGAAATTGAGAAATGTGGATAATGTAGATGAATGATGATTGTTGCTTATAATATTGTGAATGTTGTTATGGATGTTTGGGAGTTGATATGTGATATGAGGAAAGTTGTATAAACAAAGGAAATGTTGCCCATTTCTCTAGCTTTAGTAAGCACGTTCTTATAATCGTTTAGCTAATGTTAATACGAACTCCCTTGAAGGTAAAGACGTGAGCATTGAAGGAGAACGATCAAGCGGTAGAATAGCTAAAGGAAAAGGTATGTGAGGCTAGTCCTTTCTTTCTAAGGCATGAATCTTATGGCATGATCTTCCCTCCTTCTCCATGAATTTCCTACATTCCGAAAAACTAAGAGTCTATGTTCATGAATAGCCATATGAGTTAGATGTTATATCCCGTATTTTTGTGCATTGGAATATTTTTTAAGCGAATTGAGATAAGTTTAAGGACAAGATTATTTCGGGATATGAGATGGAGACTTTTTATCCCCGATTTTAATTAATGCACGAATTGCTTATAAATTTTAATTGGTATAGAAATATCAATGGAGATTTGGGATTAATTTACCATAATTGGATTATTAAGTGGGGATTAGAGACTAATTATCATTAATCAAGTCATTAGTGGGATTAAGTGGACCCTACTATAGCATGGCCAAATTTGATTGGCCCATGCTATGGTGGGACACATGTCAACCAAATGGACACATGTCAACCTTGAGTTAAAGATATATAAGGTTATTTGATGACTAACCTTGGTTCATTTATTCATTTTCAACATAGTTGAATTAGAGAGAGGAGAGGGAGCTCACGGCTAGCCATGGCAGCTCCACCAAGTCATGGCCAGCCATGGAAATTTCCACCAACTCACAACCAACCCTTTATTCATTGCATCATCTTCACACTTGGTGAATTATAAGAGTTAGAGAGAGAGAATCCAGCCATGGCAGCTCACGGCCATGGCTGTGCAATTTAAGCTCATGAATTCTTGATGCAAAAATTATTTTCCATGGTGTTCCAACCAATTGGAGGTCATAGCAACGTGAATTAACCATTGAAGAGGCAAGAACGTTGGTGATTAAATTCACCAATTTCAAAGCAAATTAAGGAGCCAAGTTATTAAGGTAAGATTTAATCTTCTTCTATGTGATTTAGAGATGGTTTAGATTTGTATAATGTTGGTGGATGTGAATTGGATATATGAAATTATGTATGTTGATGTTGAAGTGTGGTTGAAGCCGTGAAAGGGGCTGTTAGTGTTAGAATTGGTGAATTAATTTTAAGTAATATTTTGGTTGTTGTTGTTATGGATTATGTGATGAGAATGAAGGAATTAAATGGTTAACGTTGAAGTTGTATTTGTTTTGTGGGCTGTTGTAGAACTTGTGGTGATATTAATATAGTTTTCTTGCATATGAATGAATGATGTTGTTGTCGTGTGTGGGCTGGTATAATTCACGAATTTGGATGAAAAGAGTATATGAGATAATGTATGAGAAGCGTATGTGGTTTACTTAGTGTATTTGTAGACGTTCGTGAGATTATCGGGCTTTATATTGTTATATTGGTTGGGCCGTTATAAGGTCGTTTCGATGAAAATGTTACGACTATGGACCATTAAGAATAACTTGAATATGTCGTAGTCGTATGTAGATTATTATCGAATGTTGTAAATGTCATTTTGTTTGGAATGTTGTGCGGTCGTTCGAGTGTTCTTGGATCTTGTCTTGATTGGTCTCGATCTAGTACTTGAACGTGTGGTTGTCGGTGTTGACTTGGTTATTGTGTAGTTGGTTTGAATATAAGGGAAACGTCGTCTAATTATCTAGAAAGGAGTTACTAACGTTGGAATACGTTTTGAATCTTCCCATAGCTTAACCATAGTTCTTGACGTCTTAATATAGGTTGAGACGCTTCGGGCATCATATACGTATTGTGTTATGGATAAGCGTTAAAGGTATGTAAAGCTATCCTTTCTTTCTTTTGGCATGTCTTAGATGTAAGTGATGTACGATATGAGCTTTGGGGTAATTCCATTCATAAGTTCTGAGTATGATTCGTGATTCTTATTCACTTCTTGATGTTAGAACTCTTAAGATAATTGAGCTACTGCCCCTCGAGTCTTCTATACGATTGGATAGTAGTTGGTACGTAAAAGTCCCTATTCTTAAAGACTCTACAATGACTAATGTCCTTGACTTCCATGAGTTGCTCCGCATTATCTTAATACATGTCTATGATTCCTGAGGCTCTATTTGATATAGTTCATAGTGACATTCAAAGAGTACTTAATATGACTATCGCCTTTGATACTCAAGTGCAAGTTTATTCTATTGAGTCTCAGATGATGATTTAATTTGCATATGGTTGCTCACTACCGCTCGTGCATATCGTTATTACATCTTTCACCGTGTCCCGGTGTATGTTATCGTGCACAAGTTTCACCGCATTGTTCACCGAGTCCCTCACTCAGTAGAGGGCGGGTACTCGGTATATGATGATATGATGATATGATGATATTATTATGGCACCGAGTCCCATGTGGGCCGCATATGGTATACGTGTACATGACTTTATTCACCGAGTCCCATAATGGGCCGGGTATGGTATATGATAATGATATGCATGATTTCATCGATAAGGCGGGTACGTTGACTTCTTGATTATCATACTTGTCTCGGAATCTCTACTTCGGTTATGATCTTCTTTATTGTATCTCATGCTTTATATACTCGGCATATATCTCGCATCGACCCTTTCTTGGGGCTACGTTTCATGCCCGTGTGCATGTATACTCGATTTGGTGATCCTCCTGACTTAGGACTACTACTCGCCGTTTTCTTGAGTGCTCCATTGTTCGGAGAGGCTTGACTTTCGATACGTACATCTTTGATGTATATGTACATGTTTATCCAGGGGGCCGGCGGGCCCTGTCCCGTCATATTTCACTATTGATACTCTTAGAGGTCTGTAGACATATGTGTGGGTTGTATATAGATGTTGTTCAGCTGTGTCGATATGACTTATTTTGGGGCGTTCCCATACGTAGTGGCAGCCTTGTCGGCTTGCGTATATATATATATTTTGGGATGTTGTATGTAGTGGCAGCCTTGTCGGCTTGCGTATATGTTTGGGGATGTTCCCGTACGTTGTGACAGCCTTGTCGGCTCGTGTATTATGATATCCTTTAATTAGTTGTAACTCCTCAAGAGACAGGTTACCATGATATATGTATGTGACGTTTTGAGACGACGTATGATTTCACAAAGTTTCTATATGATGTTCGACTTTCATTGATTATGTCTACCGTATATGTATACGAGTGTCCGGCCGGGCACTAGAATACGTGCCTGTACGGGGTTGGGTCATGACATTAAAGATAAGAGATATTATGAACATGATGATGATGAGCTTAAGTTTAAAGATTCTAGAGTTCACGATATGATGTTTCTACAAAGCTAATGATGTTAACTACGATCCATTGATGTTGTTTATTGTATACACTCACCTTATATGCTAATTCCTTCAAGGTGAGGCACGTTCGTAATGGAATCGGGGTTCACGACCTTATGTCACCCCGATAAAGTATAGTTGTCTTTGAGTTCTATGCATGCATTATGACGAGTACATGATGATGATATTACACCGCGCCTATATGTCCAGACAGACACCGCTAAGGCGGGCAGCGTATACACTATGTCTAGATGGCATGGGCAGACACCACTAGTCGGCGGCATGAGATAGTACCCCGGACGGGGAGGCCTGGACGCGGGCTAATGATTATCACACCGTACGTATATGGTCGGGCAGCTTATACATATATGCATACATGATATGATGACGATTATGGTGTAAGCCAGCATGCATTATTTCTTTTAGGCCAAACCCATCGCCAGCCCCCTGTGATCGTCCAGTTCTTTCACTTGAACACCTCAAGTGACCTTTATTCCATTTAGACATCTCAAGTGGACAATCGGTGTTTCATTTAGACACTTTTTTCGCAATCGACTAAAAATTGCAAAACGAGTGTCATCCACTCGCGAATGATTTATGGTGACTAATTAAAATAGGACATGTGGCAATTGGGTGTAAAATAATAATTTAAAAATCAATTACAAGAAAAAGAGAAAAGAAAAATTATTTTTCACCAAAAAATAAATAAATAAATTACCTACTTTTCTAAACCCTCCCCCACCTACCCCATCCCTCCTTCCCCCCTTTCTATCCCACCCCTCCTTCCCCCTTTCTACACCTCTCTTACTATCACGAGCACCATTTTTTTCTTCTAATGGCTCCATTTTATTTTTTTGTTTTCATTAGATTTTGATCCATTTTGGCAAAGATATAATTCAAAATTTGGCACTAATCTATAGCCCCCATTTCATTATTTTTTTTTTGTTTTATAGGTCCTCCAATTCGGAAATTTGATTTTCGAATTTGAAGCTTTTGGTTACGTTAATGGCGAGTTCCTCAAATCTCAACCAAATAGCACCAAATTTCGGATTCGAACTCCTCTCGACGTTCCGGTTCTTTTGAGATATCACCCACCGAAAATGGAGCCCGTTTCGAGGCAACCGAAAATTCAAATTGGAAGCTTTGAAGCTTAAACAATGCATTTCACTTTCTTCTTCAATGGAGATATGCTACGTTCTAGAAAAAAATTGCGGTCGGGAAGGTCGTGTTTAAAAGAAAAAAAAAATGTGACCTCCGGAAGGAGCTTAGAAGCTCGGAAAGAGAAAATAATTAAATCAATTAGGTGTTTAAATATTGTTCTTAAGAGCATTAAGAACTTGTTCATGATGTATTCAGAGTTTGGTTGAGAATCAAAGTTGTTTGAATGATTTTTGGACGGGTTTGATGAGGAACATATTGCACAAGTTGAAAAAAAAATTGCAACCGGTGGTGTCAATTTGTTAATTTGTATGGAAGGATTTGTCAATTTGTTATCAACTTTGATATGCCGAAAAACTTATCCAATTGGTGGTGTTGCGTGGCAAGTTGATGGTTTATGGTGGAGGAAGTGTTGGAATGAAAGAGAAGAAGAAGACAGAAAAAAAAATAAAAATAAAATCGTAAAATTAAGCTCTTCACGCGCCTATTTTGTGTGAAGATCACACAATTTTTCAACTCGGCTAAAAAATGCCTAAATGAACATCACATTCAATTGAGGTGTCTAAATGGAACAAGGTCACTTGAGATGTTCAAGTGAAAGAAGTGGACTCAATTACGGATGTACGTCTGTCGATGGCTTGGCCTTTCTTTTTATAATTGATAGTCGGCCATGTGCTGCTCCTCATTTGATGCTTCCTTATTTCATTGATGTATTATTATTGTTGATGCCTTACATACTCAATACAATGTTCATACTGACGTCCGTTTTCTTTGAACGTTGTGTTCATGCCCACAGGTAGACAGGGAGGTGATCCAGACTCTTAGGAGCTACTAGCAGACTTTGAGAGCACCCCATTATTACGGAGGTGCCATTGATTTATTCTTTTGTGTATATATATGTTTTGGGCATGACGGGGTCCTGTCCCGTCCATATGTCTAGTATTTTTATAGAGGCTCGTAGATGCGTATGTGTGGGTAGTATGGTCTCACGAAGTCCTTATTATATGTGCACTATTTTGATAGCTGAAGGGCTTAAGTATATAAAGGTAATTATGTTTCGAAGTGAAAAAAAATGATTTTTTTTCCTATGACTTGAGTATAAGATTAATGAATGAACGCTTGATGAGTACGATGGGTAATGGTATGAGCGGTCCTCGGTGGTTAGCCCCGGGTATCCGTCATGGCCCCTAGTCGGGTCGTGACAGCAAACTCTTATGTAACCATGGAGGAACATGGCGTGGGGAAGAACAAAGATGTTTCCACACGTAGATAGAAACCCTACATACATGGTAATACTCCAAACTCGTAGTAAAGGTCCGAAACTTGACGAAGAATCCTAAAGCCGTAAATCTTTCATTCCTTCAATGGGTTTCTTGAAAACGCTAGGTTAGGAACAATGAATTCTTATTTAGCAATCATGGATACATGTTAGAATTCACTTGGAATGATTGGAATAGGCTTACCTTGGTGTGTTTTAGTGGTGGGAAGAGAGAACTTTCGTGCTAGGGTTTGAGAGTATGAAAAATAGAATAAAAGACTGAAGTCCCGTATTTATATTTAACTGAGTCAGGGAATTATACAGTCCATTTATACAGCCCGTATAAACTGACCGTATTTAACATGGTTGAAAATTTCGAAAACTGTAATTTCCCAAACAATAATTACGGACCGAGATACGGTCCGTATTTCTTTATACGGCCACCAAGTACGGTCCGTATTTAAGCATTTAATGAATTGAAAAATTCCAGTGACTTAAGATTTTTCATGCTTCGATACTGACAAAAGTACGGTTCGTATAAATTTTTACGGAGGGTAGTACGGCCCGTATAATTGATCGTAAAAAGTGATGTTTCACTGAACTGAAACGAATTTAATTCCAACACTTCTCGTCTGGTCTTCTAAGTCCCAAATCATGAACGTGGCTTAGTTTAAAGGTATGAGGTGTTACAATATCTCCCCCTTGGGATCATTCGTCCTCAAATGATGGGTCATGGTTAAGATTGGAACTAGATATGGCTTGAGTACATAAACATGAAGAAAACGTGACACAAAACATGGAGACTGAATTAACATGACATGGTTACATGAAAACATGAATACTGAGACATGGAACATGAGCACTGGATACATGAGTGTGAAACATGAGACATGGCATGGATTATGGAAGGTTACCTTGCGCGTGCTTTGCTTGCTCTTCAAACAAATGGGGATATCTAGATTTCATGTCCTCTTCGGCTTTCCAAGTAGCCTCCTCAACTTTCTGACTCCTCCACAAGACCTTTACTGGGGCTACTTCCTTAGTTCTCAACTTGCGGACCTGATGATGGGGATCTCTTCATAAGTGAGACCATCCTTAACCGTTATAGTATCAGCGGGAACAACCAACGATGGGTCTCCCACACACTTTCTCAACATAGACACATGGAACACTGGATGAACAACAGCCAACTCTTGTGGCAACTCAAGCTCATAAGCTACTTGACCAACCCTTCGCAGGATTCTATAAGGTCCAATATATTTGGGGCTGAGCTTTCATTTCTTGCCGAATCTCATCAAACCTTTCATAGGTGAAACCTTTAAGAACACCCAATCATCAAACTGAAACTCTAAGTCCCTTCTCCTCACATCTGTATAGGACTTCTGGTGACTCTGAGTCATTTTCAAACGCTCCTTAATTAACTTGACTTTCTCCATAGCCTGATAGACCAAATCCGGTCCTAGCAATTCAGCTTCACCAACTTCGAACCAACCAACATGTGATCTATACCTTCGCCCAAACAAAGCTTCAAACGGTGCCATCTTGATACTAGCATGATAACTGTTATTATAAGCAAATTAAATGAGGGGCAAATGGTCATCCCAATTACCTTTGAAATCTAGGACACATGCTCTCAACATGTCCTCAAGAGTCTGAATAGTGCGCTCTGCTTGGCCATCTATCTGCGGATGAAAAACTGTGTTGAGATTTACCTTGGTACCCAATCCCTTCTGAAAGGATTTCCAGAAGTTCACTGTGAACTGAGCACCATGATCTGAAATAATAGACAAAGGATTCCCATGCAATCTGACAATCTCATGGATGTACAACTTGGCATAATCTTCTGCTGAATCTGTGGTCTTGACTGGCAAAAAGTGTGCTGACTTAGTAAGCCAGACAACAATCACCCAAATAGAGTCATGTCTACGGGATGAACGAGGTAGACCTATTATGAAGTCCATATTTATCATCTCCCATTTCCAAACGGGAATGTTAATATTCTGAGCTAACCCACCAGGCCTTTGGTGTTCGGCTTTCACTTGCTGTCAATTCGGACACTTAGCCACAAAATCTGCTACACCCTTTTTCATATCATTCCACCAATAAAATTTCTTAAGATCATGATACATCTTAGTCGAACCTGGATGAATGGAATACCTGGAGTTGTGAGATTTTGACATGATTCGCTCTCTGAGCCCATCTACATTTGGAACACATAATCTGCCTCGGTACCTCAAGGGACCATCACCTGCCCCCTATTAGAAAGCCGTTGTCTTATGCTTGTGAAACCCCTCTTTTAGTTGTAATAAGTAGGGATCACTAAACTGCTTTTCTTTAACTTCTACCACTAAGGAGGAATGAGTTCTGTTCTGAACAACAACACCACCATCTTCGGAGTTCAAGAGTCGAACTCCTAGATTGGATAAACGGCGAACTTCCTTAGTCAGAGTTCTTTTATCTGCCTCAACGTGAGCTAAACTTCCCATGGAACATTGACTAAGAGCATCGACTACAACATTCGCCTTCTCCGGATGATAGAGGATATTTACATCGTAGTCCTTAAGCAATTTGAGCCATCTTCTTTGCCTAAGATTCAACTCTCTTTGCTTAAAAATATATTGCAGGATTTTATGATTGGTGAAAATATCAACATGCACCCAATACAAATAATGACGCCATTTCTTAAGTGCAAAAAACATGGCTGCCAACTCTAAGTCATGAATCGGATAATTATTTTCATGAGTCTTAAGCTGACGAGATGCATAAGCTACAACCTTACCATGCTGCATTAAGACACATCCGAGATCAATTCTCGAAGCATCACGATAGACAATGAACCCTTCGGTTCCCTCTGGGTCAGAACTGGAGCAGAAGTCAACCTCTTCTTCAACTCTTCAAAGCTTTGCTCACATTCATCTGACCACTGAAACTTAACCTTTTTATGAGTCAACTTAGTCAACGGAGCAGGAATAGAGAAAAATCCCTCCACAAAACGTCTATAATAGCCTGTCAGACCCAAGAAACTTATTATGTCAAAAACTGAGGTGGGTCTGGGCCAATTCTTTACGGCATTAATTTTCTAAGAGTCAACCTTCACACCTTCACCTGAAATTACATGACCTAGAAATGCCACTGACTTGAGTCAAAATTCACACTTTGAGAATTTACCATAAAGCTCACGATCCTGAAGTGTCTGCAACACTATTCTGAGATGTTCTTCGTGTTCAGCCTCACTACGGGAATACACCAAAATATTATCAATGAAGACAATGACGAATAAATCAAGATAAGGCTTGAAGACCCTGTTCATAAGATCCATGAAAGCAGACGGTGCGTTTATCAATGCAAATGAGATGACAAGAAATTCGAAATGACCATAACGGGTTCTGAAAGCGGTCTTCGGAATATTAACTTCCTTAACCTTTAACTGATGGTATCCTGATCTGAGGTTAATTTTGGAATAGCACTGGGCACCCTGAAGTTGGTCAAACAAATCATCTATTCTGGGAAGAGGGTATTTGTTCTTAATGGTGACCTTGTTCAACTGACGGTAATCAATGCACATACGTAAGGAACCATCTTTCTTTCGGACAAACAAGACTGGCGCACCCTAAGGGGAGACACTAGGCCAATAAATCCCTTGTCAAGAAGATCTTTCAACTGGGTTTTTAACTCTGCAGGAGCCATCCTGTATGGCGGAATAGATATTAGCTGAGTGTCGGAAAGAAGATCAATTCCAAAGTCTATCTCCCTGTGGGGAGGAACTCCCGGAAGATCTTTTGGAAACTCATTAACAACTGGTACGGATTGGAGAGTTAGGGTTTGGGTATTTGAATCCCTGACTCGAACTAAGTGATAGATATACCCCTTGGAAATCATCTTTCTGGCTTTAAGATAGGAAATAAATCTACCCCTGGGTACTACTGAATTACCTTTCCATTCTATGACTGGTTCGTTAGGAAATTCAAATCTTACTATTTTGGTTCTACAACCCACTGTAGCATAACATGAAGATAGCCAATCCATACCCATGATTATATCAAAGTCTACCCTTTCTAATTATGCTAAATAGCTATGGTTCTACAGTGATAGACTAAAACTAGGCAACCCCTATAAATATGTCTAGCTATAACTGATTCTCTAACTGGAGTGGACACTTCAAAGGGTTCATGCAACTTTTCTGGTTCTATCCCAAATTTCTAAGCAATAAATGGGGTTATATAAGATAAGGTGGATCCTGGGTCAATAAGGGCATAAACGTCGAGAGTGAAAATAGTTAGTGTACCGGTGATAACGTCTGCACATGCCTTTGTATCCTGACAACCAGTTAAAGCATACAAGCGGTTTCGACCTCCGCCCGCATTGCTAGACTTAGTTGCACCATGCCCTGACTGGGCTTGAGAATTACGAGGAGTTGCTGAATTTGTGGAGTGAGCCACCATACCTCTGGTACCTTGTCTTGCTGATGGACAGTCTCTCTGAAAATGGCCCTGCTGGCCATACCCATAGCATACATCCATGCCCATACGACACTCCCTTGGGTGCCTCTTACCACACTTTCCTCAAACCGGATTATCATAAGTCTGCTGACCCACACTAGCCTGAGAGTAAAAGTAAGTTGGCCTGAAATTCTACCTCTTCTGATCATTCTTGGACTTTGGAGCTGGGGCACTGGCTGTAGATGGAGCGGGTCCTGATGATTTGTTCTTGAAAAATTTTCTGCCTCTACCTCCCCCATGACTGAAGTTACCTGCAGACTTAACTCTCTTAATAAATTCACGGTCCTTCTCTTTCTGCAGAGCCTCTTTCTTTTTCATTTGGTCCTCAAGACCCTGAACAAAGGCAACCATCTTGGTGATAGTCATTTTGTCATTCTGAGCAGCAATATTGGCATCACCATACAAGTCGGGTGTAAGGCCCAACACAAATCTCCTAACTATGGCCCTCATGTCAGGAAGCATATACTGAGCAAACTTAGACAAGGAAACAAACTTGAGATAATATTCGTTCACACTCATACTGTTCTGCCTGAGTCTCTCAAATTCGTAGGCCTTTGCCTCTCTAACCTCAATCGGCTGGAAGAGATCAACGAAAGCATCAATAAACTCATCCCAAGTTGCTGGAGATGTATCCTTTCCGTGGGACTGTTCCTACATCTCATACCAAATATGAGCAACATCCTATAACTGATAAGATCCCAACTCTGCTGCCTCTGTCTCCGTAGCATGCATAACACGAAAGACTTTTTGAAGCCCATCGATGAAGTTCGGGATCTTTCTCCTTAATAGACCCGTGAACCCGGAGGCTTCATGTTAAGAAATTCCTTGGTCCTAGAGCTGTTCGACCCTCCACTAACACCTGCGCTAGGAGCCATTTCCTGACGTTGTGCCTGATTAGCAATAATTTGGGTGAGCAGCTGAATGGCTCCCCTAACATCCATGTCAGCAGCATTGGGCTGCGGAGTAGCGGTGGGATAGGCCTCCGCAGGCCTTTCTGTAGCTGGGGGTACAGTATCTATTGCAACCCTCTGAGTTTGAGGCTCCACCTCTGGAGTAACGTTGGCGGTAGCCCTCTGGCTAATAGTTGTGGTCCTCTTGGAGTGCTTCCTTTTCGCAGGCATTGTCTGAAATACATAATACGCACGAGTTAGAAAGATTCCCGAAAGCATAGCTCTAACTGCACGAACTAGAGTATGAAAGAAGTGAGACAATCCTATATGTCTTAATGGTCAACTGTTTACATGTGTGGGGCTCGTACACATATAAAAGTGACTCCCTAAGACACTTGAACCTAGGCTCTGATACCAAGCTTTGTCACATCCCGAACTATGGCCTGGGCGTAACACGGCACTCGGTGCCTTACTGCATGTGACCGAGCGAACCACATGGCCGTGAATCAACATGGGGCATAAACATGATGGGCCTGAATAAACATGAGATGTCGTAATAGTAAATAAAATACTTGATTAAAATGTGAATGCAGATTGTCATAAATACTGAGCCAAAGATGGCTATACGACTCTGAATATCTGGCATAACATGACTGACTAGTCTATGAAACCTCTGACATGAGTCTGACTGCTAAACTGTTTACCGGGACAAGGCCCCCGACATACCTTTACTGCATAACTAAAATAACATAAATAAGATAATACCCCGAACGAGATGGGGCTCACCAATAGCTGAAATGCGTAGAGTCCTAACCAGCTGATCCGTCGTCCTGTAAATCTACATCGTAAAATGCAGGCCCCCAGACAAATAAAGGGGATGTCAGTACACTTGAATTGTCTTTGGTATGTAAAGCAATTGAATAAAGTAAAGCATGGCACATGAAATAATAGAACTAAATCTTAAACTGTAAACTAAACATGAACATGAATATCATCTGACATGAATATGTATGTATAACATGAGTAAAATATTTTAAGTCTGTAAAGACATCTGTGGGAGAGCATTAGTATAACCGACATGTAACCACCACGCAAGAACGTGGCGTCTGATCTCTGCCCGACCAGCTAAGCCATCTTGTACCTTACCGGGGTACAAGACATGAACATGAAAGGATCCAATAACCACAATAGGTAAACATGAAGGTATCATTCTAACTGGGTGGAACGATCCTTATCCTACGCTGGCATACGTAGTTTTAGGCTATCTGAGACTTCTCAGTAATCTATGCAACTCCCAAAACATGAACATAGATATAGTTGGCTTAGTAGCCCATAAATTATATTACTTACTTCTAAACATAATTCTTGCTTATATTACAACATGAAGATAATATATAATATAACTTGTCCGAAAACATGGAGACATGTAAGATTTTCATGAAAATAAGCATAATAGTTCATATCTTGCATGTACGAACCCATGGAATGCAAAGTACGGGTTTTCATGGATTACGGACAGATTCTCAATAACCAAAAGGGAATATTAAGAACACAATAACGAAGTAATCATACAAACATGGTATATCATGGTACATGAACTTAGGGTTATCATGAACATGGCTAAAACCCTAGTTTTGGTGAACTCTTGTATAATCATGGAGGAACGTGGTGTGGGGAAGAACAAAGATGTTTCCACACGTAGATAGAAACCCTACATACCTGGTAATACTCCAAACTCGTAGTAAAGGTCCGAACCTTGAAGAAGAATCCCAAAGCCTTAAATCTTGAATTCCTTAAATGGATTTTCTTGAAAACCCTAGGTTAGGAACAATGAATTCTTATTTAGCAATCATGGACACATGTTAGAATTCACTTGGAATGATTGGAATAGGCTTACCTTGGTGTGTTTTAGTGGTGGGAAGAGAGAACCTTCGTGCTAGGGCTTGAGAGTATGAAAAATAGAATAAAAGACTGAAGTCCCGTATTTATACTTAACTGAGTCGGAGAATTATACAGTCTGTATAAACTGACCGTATTTAACATGTTTGAAAATTCCAGGAACTGTAATTTCCCAAACAATAATTACGGACCGAGATATGGTCCGTATTTCTTTATACAACCACCAAGTACGGTCATTATCTAAGCATTTAATAAATTGGCAAATTCCAGTTACTTAAGATTTTTCATGCTTCGATACGGACCAAAGTACGGTCCGTATAAATTCTCACGAAGGGTAGGGCGTCCCGTATTCAATTATACGGTCCATATAATTGATCATAAAAAGTGATGTTTCACTGAACTGAAACGAATTTAATTCCTACACTTCTCGTCTGGTTTTCTAAGTCCCAAATCATGAACGTGGTTTAGTTTAAAGGTACGAGGTGTTGCAATATAGTGGGAGAAAAATGAGGCGTATAAAAGAAGTTATAGTACATTCCACACCACTCTTTCAAGTATATAAGCAATAAAGGACAACTAAAAGGTTGAATTTGGAAGAGAAGCATTTTGGTTAGTAACCATTAGTTAGAATCTACCTAAGTGACTACAAAATCTTTAGATTCCCCCTTATTATAAGTAGTAATATTATCCTCTGTATACATGGACATTATATTTTGTAGAGGGTCATTTAATCAATTCATCCGTTTAATTAATGTGGCAATTACAAAGATTGAATAAGTGGGCGTTTGGACATAAAATTATGAAAGTTGAAAACAAAAATTATAATACTATAGTATTTGAGTTGAAAATGATATTTGGAAGTTGGAGTTGTGTTTTGAATTTTTGTGAGTGATTTGAAGTGAAATTGTAAAAATAACTTTTTGGAGTTTTTTGAATTCCAAAAGATTCCGGAATTCAACTTCAAGTTGAATTTCAAAAAATTCTAACAATTCTATGCCCAAACAATTTTCGGGAATAATATTAAGGAAAAAAGTGAAAACTATGCATGACTAAACGGGCAATAAGAAAGTTGGAAGGTTTACTTTTTTCTGGAATTAAAATTATACACCTTTTTTTGGAATAAAAATTATTCACTTTCTTCTGAAATAAAAATTATTCACTTTCTTCAGAATAAAAATTATTTCACTTTTTTCCGGAACAAAAATTATTCACTTTTTTTTGGAATGACTTTTCATTTAATTTGACTATCAGTGATTGGTCATGAAAATTTCAAATTCAACTTAAAGTTGTATGTTTTCCAACTCACCTTTTACTTTTGAAATTGTATTTTAAATTTGAAAAGTACATTCAATGTAACACTCCGTAAATTCGGGTTAGGTGTGAATGTGTTAAATGAGTGTTAATGTGACATTTTATCCATATGATGTCCTATCGGAATAAGTTTGAGTGGAAGTAGTTGTTTTAATGTCAAGACGAAGAGTGAGGTGCATAAGATTCAATAGAATCGATTAAATTTACAGTAGGTCTAAATTCCAGCCTGTTTACATGAAAATTCGTTGGAAATTTGAGAACACTTAAAACATGAAATTTGTAGATCTTTAAAATACCTTTCCAACCATATATGACCGAGCTCAAACAAAGATTTGTGCTAAGAGTTATGCCTAATTTACTGAACAGTGCCGACTTAGTGAAAAATTGACCTAGTGCGACGCGGGCCGCGACGCCCCGTGCCAAGACAAATTTCCAGGGAAATGGAAAAATCAGCAGGCTCAGTAAAATATGCCTAGCGGGGGCAGGCCAGGATGCCCCACATGCCGCACCGCGCCAAGCCATTTTGTGCCTGATACGATTTTTTCCGAATTTTATAAAAGCCCAACTTCATCAAAACCTTTCCCCACTACATTTTGGATGAGTTTTTGAGATAAACAACTATGAGGCTTCCCCAAAACATCTAAGTTAAGTTCTTGATCAATTCCCATCATTACTACATCAATGTAACATCAAATTAACACTAGTCCATCATTCAAAACCATAGATTCTTGAAAATCGAAGAAAGAGAAATTGAAGGAGACTTTGGGAAACTTCTTAAAGGTATGATCTTTGATCCTTACTGATGTTGTTTAGAGGGTTAGACTAGTGTAGGGTATTAGAAACAATAAGTATCCATAGGTGATTCATGGGGGATTCAAGAACAAGCTTTTGGCACAAAAAGCCCTAGTCTTTCGAAAAGGGTGGAACTCTTAGAATTTGGTTAAAGTTTTGAACTTTATTGTTATTAATCATTTTAGAGTGATTTTTGAACCTCGAAAAACCCCTTCGGTATCGTAATAGCTGGAATCGAGGTATGTCTCTTTTCAAACATACTTTTCAACATTTAAAAATGGTTTCTTTGCAAGGTTTGTGTGTGTGAGGGAAAAACCCGCATTAAAACTTATGTGTATTATATTATATATATGTATCCGCGATTTCCCTATCAAGGTAAGATTGAAATTAAATTATAAAGCTCTAAACTTTGAGCATCCTTTACCCCCTTATAAGGGATTACTTAACTTGATTTTTAAAAGAGATGATCTTCGAACTGTTTTGCCCCTACTATGGGATGATCAAATTGATTTCTAAAGTGATAATATTTAAATACGATTTTCCTCTATTATGGGATGATTCAACTTGGTTTCTAAAGCTAGGGTATTTAATGTGTTTTTCCCTATGAACGGGTTTTGGTGAGTTGAAAGTTTATTAATGATTGAACATGGTTTCTAAACCGATTAATGACTTGACCTACCCTATTAACGAGATGATGAACATAATTCATAATGAACAGTCTTGCTATCATGCTATGACTTGTGATTCGGCTTCCATGCCATGATTTGAGATTCGGCTTCCAAGCCATGACTTGTGATCCGGCTAATATGTCATGATCTTTATTGTTTGTGTGTGGCCTAGCTACGTGGGAGAAAGGGTAGTCACTATGGATCCTAGTGGGTTTTGCCTAGCCATTCGTGAGGAAGAGTGGTCATCGTGGGTCGATAGCCCCGGTGTGGTTCATGCCTAGCCATTTGGGAGGAACAATGGCCATCGAGGGTTTGTAGCCCCGGTGTGGTCTTTGCCTATCTATTCGGGAGGAAAGGTAGCCATCGTGGGTTGATAGCTCGAAGTGGTGCTTCTATGCAGTTTAGGAAACTTAAATGGTCGTCCCTTCGTTATATTGATTTGAGCCTCTATTGGCATGTGTTATACTTTGGTAGCCTGTGAGTGGCTTGTTGATGATCTGGAGTTCATGAGTGAGAAGACTTAACATGATAAATGGTACAATAAGGTGAAATTGATATAATCCTCTGTTATTGGCTTTTACTAGTGATTTTACTAAGGTTACTGACTTACTCTATCTTTGGACTTCGAACTGTTTTGCAAGAACTTAAGGTAACGAGAATGATTTAAGGATTCAAAGTAATTAATTCATCATCATCGACTTATACTGGATATTCATGAGATGTTATCATTTGTTTTGAATTGTTTCTCAATACTGTTTTCATTTACACTTATTACTTATATATTTTGCAATTAACTATTGTCCGAAGACGCTCACTGAGTACCTAGTACTTAGGCATACCATTATTGTTGTTTATGGTATGTTAGGCAACGAATAAGAGCAAGTTCGTGATACACATATGGAGCAGGAGAACATCAAGTTCGTGATACACATACGGAGCAGGAGAACTTCTAGTTTCCAGACTTATTGGTGAGCCCATACCCTTGTTCGTGGGACACCCTATCTATCTAGTTTTATTGTCTTAGATTTCGGGATGCGTCCCGATGTGTTAGACTCTGTTTATATTTCTTACAAGCTCTATAGTTAGACGTTGTGTTGTGGGTATATTGTTGAAGTCTCATATGACTTATTGAGGCGTTTTCCACGTCTTATAATTGATTATTCATATTAGACTTCCGTTGATTTTAATAAGTATGAGTATGCTTTCAGTTAGCCATAAATGTTTGCTTTAATAAATATTAAGAGACTATTGAAAGAGAATAGACGTTTATTGATTTTATAATGTGCATCTAGTATTGTTCATAACATTGGATGCCTATGCGCCAGGGTGGTTTTGGGGCGTGACATTCAAACACGAACATTATTTTCAAATATTCTTTGCAAAAAGGTATAATTAAACACAACTGCATCTTCAACTCTAACTCCATATTGTATACGGTAAAAACAAGTCTCAAGAGTTGAGTGAGTTAGAAAGCGACACGTGGCAAGGATGACCAGCCAGTGGTGACTCAACCATGTTGACACCGTATACTTTCCCTTAGCGTGTACAGAGGAAGAGGATCACCGTAAAGAAAGTCCAGAACCAAAGACATACCGGTAGCACTTGTCTAACTCCGAGGGAGCTTGTCCGGGTATCAGTCACCGAATACAAACTTGTGGCCAGCTAAGAAGCAATTCAAGATGTAGCCGTTACAGAAGACCCCCAAGATTCTTCCAGCCTTTATTATCCTTTATCACCTCTAAATTAATTTTTGGAAAAGCTCTAAAAATATCCTTAACCTATGGGAAATGGCTCACAAATACCCTCCATCCACCTATTGGTCCAAAAATAACAAAACCTATTTTTTTGGCTCAATAATATCCCTCAAACTAACACCCTAATTTGATGACATTTTTTCAATTTTAAAATGCCACGTGGCTTGTTTTGATTGGTCACATATTATTTAATTTAAAAATTAAACCCACCCACTTTAAAACCCAAACCCACTGACTCGTTTAATCTGACTCTTTTTTTAAACCCACATTTCATTCTCCTTGCCAACGACATCCAATGCTCAAATTATTGATCATCAATGTTGCATGGTTTATCTTCATTTTCTCGAGTTTTGGTTATGATATATTGTGGCCATTTTGATGTTATGCAAGCTTAATAAAAAGACCAGTATTGCTGCTGCCAAGCATTAAGAACTTGCATTTGGTGCCTATTTAAAATCAGGTGGGTGATGTTGAACTAATTAATCCCTTGGACAAGTTTTTGTTCCAAATTGTTTGAGCTGTTGTATATAACCTTTTATGTTAGTGCATGATGATAAAAAGAAGTTTTTGAAATTGAATTTCAAGTATTAGCTGTTCTGATAAATAGTTCATCGAAAATGATGTTCCCCTACGGAGCTAGTCCTGGTATTAGTTGATATCTGCATTCTCTCTCGTTTTAGTCTCTCGAGAAGAGTAAGTTTCGAACTTCCATTAGGTGATTTCCTTCTTGGGAGAACTCTAGCGCTCTTCTTATAGTAACTTTGAGTACATCAATGCTTGCAAGATATATATATATATATATATATATATATATATATATATATATATATATATATACCAAAGAGATGGGGGGGGGGGGGGGGGGGGGGGGGGGGGGGTATAAGGATATTAAAATTTTGATAGCAAAGAGATATGGGGGAATAAGGATATTAGAATTTGGTATAAAATTTTTAGAAAGTTTAAAGGTGATAGTAGTTGTTGTTTTTTACTTGTATCAATTTTTTTAAACAATCCTACTTGGTACTTCCTCACTCCTTAATGTCTTCTTATCATGTGGTTATATTACTAAGTTTCGTTTATCTCCCCTTAATATATATATATATATATATATATATATATATATATATATATATATATATATATTTGTTTTATAAATACGACTCTGTCCTATCATGAATCTTGTTACACTGTTCATCTCTTTCTCTTAACCTTTGTTCTTAATAACCTTCTTCTTTAACCACACCCCGGCCATGGCCAACATCGTCCTTTATCATTTTTTGGACATTAAAACGACCTCTTTATCACCCAGGAATTTACAGGTTAATCCTCCGAATCTATTAAGAAGTTAAGGGAATAACCATATACTAAGAGTAACAGATTCATAAAAACATAGATTTATATAAACATTGACATAAATTACATAGTAGGGAGAGTAGTATAGAAAAACTTAGTAATAAAACTTACATGATTTATCGACGAAGGGAGGTTTCCCTTTCGGGAAACCCCAAAAACTACTTCACACTAGGAGAATTATTGAAAACTAATACTATTTTACAATAGAAGATTATATTACAAGAGTTTTGGTGAGGGAAAAGATTTCAGGCATTTGAAAGAGAAGGGGAATATGGAGTTTGTGGATTATGCTCATGAGAGTAGTTGATGATGTCTTTTCTTCTCCACAAATGGTCTTATTTATAGGCGCCAGGCGGACTCCAACTCCGGACTTCAAAATATTAAAGAATCTTTCTGAGTTCAGCCGGTTGCTCTTTGGGCCCTATCGTCATGTGAAACTTTCAGAAGAAACTTTATATTATTATCCTCTTGCTGATCTGTCCTTTGCTGCAGCTTACTTTATGAAAGCTTGCTTTGGTTACTTTTATCTATATTGTTTTCTAGCCATTGCTTCCTTTTTCAATGAATCTTTTCTTTTCTTCTTTTGTCTTTGGCTATCATAATTCAACGAATCTCCTCTTTTCTTCTTTTGTCTTTGGCTATCATTATTACCTCTTTTACTAATTTCTTCACGTGTCTAAATTATGTAGTGCAACGGAATCAAAACTCATTCTAGAATCTACATCATTTGGATCTTGCGAGTCTTGAAATGCACTTTTCTAAAAATTTACCATGTCTCCTTCAAGATCTGAACTATGGACTGGCGACATCCCTAGACTTGGAGATAATTCTGGACTAGGATTTTGGACTATATGTTTATCTTATTCTTCTTTTGTCTGAAAAAATCTTTCTAATGTCTGTTTAGCTATATTCTCTATTTTCTCATTCTTTTTCTTCTTGGCAAGTATACTTTTCTTTGTAGATGTAGCTCCTTGTGTTAGTGTCTTTGGTAGTCTTCGCCTTGCCTGTAGAAATGAACATCCCTCATCTTCACTTTTTGGCAAAGTGACAGCCATCAACGGATTTGATAAGTCTTTACTGATTACCATTTGAACTGGACTAGCTGTATCCTTATCCGATATAGTGGATCTAACTGCATTCATTGGGGAATGCACACCCATCTCATCCATTTTAGTCTGAGATGGCAAACTCTGAGATTGTGCTAACTCGAACTTGACTGCTTGTAGTCTGTGTTCTAACATCTTTACTTGCTCCAATAACTTCATTTTTTCTTCGATCAATGTCTCATTTTTCTGGTTTAGTCTTTTAAAGGCTTCGGTCATAGAAGAACAGTGATCACAAAAAATTACTTTGTCTGTGTCTTTTTGAATGGTATACTGGGGAATTTTGTCTGGGTTTTGCTCAAAGGCCGGAGAAATATAGTAATTTGAACCCAATATTCCTCTAGCATAGTCTAATATCTCAGTAAAATCATTAAATCCTTTGAAAAGATGTTTTTATATATCTTTAATATAGTCTATAACTTCTATCCAAGTTTGAAAAATACCATTAGTCTTGCCATGAATTACCACATAATATTTAAATTTTTTGTCTTGATTTTTGTCTGTGAAATATTGGCAAAGTGCATTTAGAGTTGCTACAAAATGTTTATTATCCCTCTTATTGTGTGATATCCATAAATTGTCTACTAAGAATGTTTGTTGTCGATCTATTATACATTCTGGTAGTGGTCTAAAGGTCATATTTGATGGTGAAAAAAATATTAAATTATGTTTTGTTCCGAATTGTATTCTACTTAAAGCATTATTTTCTAATAAAGCTTGGGGTCTAAAATGAAGATTACATAATCTTTGTCTGTCGTTAAGTGTCTGGGGTTGACGCTTGTATGCCTTTTCCCTTGTATGCTTTCTGTGAACCTGTTGGTCTCATGCTGTCAAATGAGAAACCGTGTTATTAGTTAATAGTAATCTTTAATCTACTTAATTGGTCTGCTAGATTATTATCTTTTCCTTTTATATGTTCAAATTTTAAGTTATAAACTGAAATGGTATCTATAAAGTTTAGCCATCTCCTTCTACTACTATTTTTATCATTTATCTTTTGATAGAATTTAACTATGGCTTCACAGTCTGTTCTAACTAACATTTCTGGTTTGTTTAAGATATATAGTCTAAAACTATTTAATCGTATATTAAAACGACTAGAATTTCGCTTCTATACTACTCATGTTACCTTTTTCTTTGTACTTACTACTTTGATAAGCACATATTTTTTCTTCACTTTTATTACTATATTTATTTGGTCTTGTTTTTAATACTGCTCCCCATCCTTTGAAACTACCATATGTTTCTATGATTAAATGGTCTGTTTCTAGTCGCATATTTAGGTCAAGAATATTTTTTATTTTTTCTTTAATTTTTTGTACTGGTTTAATGTCTTCAGTATTAAAATATTTTTGACCATTAGATCCTGTTTTTGAATACAATGGTCCTGCTATTTTTTCTAAGTCTTTTATAAAGTTTCTAGCATAATTTACTATTCCTAGAAATTTTTGTAATTCTTTAACATTATCTAACTTGTCTGGCATTTCTAAAGCTTTTTTAGCTATATGGGGTTGTAATTTTATTTTACCATCCCCTAATACTATTCCTAAGAAATTTATATAATTTGTACATAATTCCATCTTTTTCTTACTAATTATTATTCCGTTTTCTACAAATAGTCTAAATACCGTTTGTAAATGTCCTAGATGTTCTTTAATATCTTTACTAAATACTAATATGTCATCTACATATACTAATACAAACCTTTTGTATTCTCCAAATATACTATCCATTTTTCGTTGAAAAATTGGTGGAGCTGTCTTCAATCTAAATGACATTACTAACCATTTGAAATGTCCTTCAGGACAGGTGAATGCAGTCCATTCTATACTTTCTTCATGCATTCTTACCTGCCAGTATCCTGATTTACAATCAAATTTACTAAATATTTTCTTACCTTGTATCCTATTTATTAATTCTGTTTTATCTGGTAATTTATACTCATTAGTTCTAGTATTATAATTAAGTCTTTTATAATTTATTACCATTCTAGCTTTTCCTCTTATTATTTCACTATGATTTCTTACCATGGAGGCTGCAGATCTATGTTTAGAGGTGGATCTTCTTATTACTCCTAGGTTCAGTAGTTCTTTTATTTGGATTTTAAAGTCTTCTAAGTCTTGGTTAGTAGCTTCTATTGAAGCTGTTTTAATTATATATTCAGGATTTATTATATCTAATCTACATACAGTCTTATTATTTTCCCAATATTTTAGAGGTTTTTCTCCTATAATTTCTATCTCATCTAGTATTTTTATTATATTATCTAGATCCTTTTGACTTTTTATTATTCTTATTCTTTCTATTCCTATTTTAAAATTATATAATTCTGTTTCTATATCTATTAAAGTATAATTTTTTTTCTATTAGATCTTCATCTTCTAGTATTTCTTTTTCTTCTAGAATTAAATTCTTTGTTTCTATCTTTCTTTTACAACATGTATTATTTTTTTGACAGTTCACAACAACTATCTTCTTTCTTCTGCAGGTTTATTTGGTTTGCTGTCTGAATTTTCTTATGTCGGATTCTAGTTTCAATCCTAAGAGCTTGTACTGGTGTATGAGTAATATTCTTTAAGAAGATTACTCCATCTCTTGTAATCATACAACTTCCATTATTATGGAACATAAAGTCTAATCCTATGACAAAATCTACATTTATATTCAAGTCTCTTACCCATATTTTATCCATTTTATAGCTAGGTTTATAAAATTCTGAACACGTATTTATAAAGCTAATGTATGCTTTATTAACATAGTGTCTATATATGTTATGAGTTCCATCCATTTGCATTGCTGCAACTGTTTTTTCTAGGATTTTTATTAGATTTGGTGGAACTACCTTTTATTTATTATACACTTTGTGCATCCTGAATCCACTAAAGCTAAAGTCTCTATTTCATAATCATCTATTTTAATTCTTGCAAGTATCTTTATTGTTCCTAATTTTTTATCCTCATTACATACCAATGCCTCATGGTCTTTTACACTCATTAGTTCTTCTTGAAAATCCTCTGGTATTGTTTTAATGGTCTAATTATTGGTTCTCTACTAGATAGACTTATTTCTTCATCTTCACTATCCTCCTTTCTTTGTTTTCCTTTTTCTAATTTATATAGTCTAGTCTTTAATTCATTTATTCTTGTTTCTAATGTGATTATCCTTAGGTTGTTAGTAGGATCTTCTATTTTCTTATGTTTTTCTTCTTTGTTTATTTTTGTTTCTAATTCTTTTTCTATACACATTATATGTACCTTCTATATAACAATTCTTACATTTAGCTTCTTTTTTTCTCTACTAGGTACCATTTACAAAATAAACATGCATTACTATCTAATCCTTTATTTCTTTCGAATTCATGATTGTAGTCTTCAGAAATATTTGCTAAATTACCAGCTTGAATTTATTCTAAATCTAATTTTTCTAATCCTATTTCATTAATTAGTTCTTCTGCTTCTAAGTCTGATGAGTCTGCTTTAATTTTTTCTTCGATGTCTACACTTACTATGGAATATTTACTTTCAGTATCAGACATGTATTCGTCTACATTTATCAAAGTTTCTTGAAAATCTTCAATTAACTGTGAATTTCTTGTCTTATTATTTATTCTTTTTGGACGTGTATTTGCTAGTGTTCTATACTTCCACAAGTAAAACATTCTAGTCTATTTTTATAATTTCTCTCGGTCCTATATTTTCTTACATGTCTATTTCTATCTAAATAAGGTTTTCTGGCTGCTGACTTTCTAAGATAATATTTCTTTCTATTATATTGAGGATAATTTCTGTTATATTGAGTTCTATACTTTTTATGATTTTTCTTTCTATTATTATCTTTGTCATAACTCTGAGTAGTGTATCCCACACTTTTACAAAAATTCATTTCATTTTGTTTTAATTGTTTTTGTATTTGTATATGAGTACATTTTTCTTGTAGTATATCCATTATATGTTGTATTCTATGTCCTATTGACCATTTTAGACTAGGGTTTTGTATTACTCCGTCTCTCTTATTCCATCTGTCTTCTATTTCTCTTCCTAAGGCTCCTGGTAATTTATTAAATAATTATTTACCTAACTCTTGATCAAAAGCATTTCCACTAATAGTACAATAATAAAAATAATCATTCAATTTTTTTTAATATGAAACCAACTACTTATACTTAATTGTTCTAATTTTATTAAAGCATTTCTTTGCAATACTAATAATCCACTATTTGGGTCTTCTCCTGTAATTAAAGTATGTATCTTGTTAGTAAAATTTTATGAATTTGCTCCCATGGATACTAAGAGTTGGAATTCCATTAGGAAATTTTCTTTGCATGCTTCCCATAATGCTTTTGTTGATTCTCCTAAAAATGTCTCTAGATATTTATACATCGTTGTGTTTCGCATCCGTGTCATTGTAGGTTTTTATATGATCTCGCTACTACTACTAGTCCTTTCCAAAGGTCTATTACCGAATTCCACCTTGTGGATCGAGCCGCTATATTTAGTATTTTACCTTTATTACCTCCTTCTTGGAGGGTAATAGGCTCTTCTATGGGCATTCTTTTTCCTGATGGTTTTATATTTTCTATGAGTTCTCCTACTGTTCTGAAAACTCTTCTTCTTGGTACATTTCTATCTGGTGTCACTTGTGTATTGTTCCCGCATTGTTCTTTGGGATAGGCTAGAACTAGACGCACTAGATTCCATTAATTCTTTTTGACTTATTATTGAATCTCATTCTATTTCTTCTTCACTTTCTTGTATGTCTTCTAATATTTTATCAAATTCGTCTAATTTCTTTTGGGACGTACTTTCTACTCTATATCCCCAATTATCGGTTCTAAATTCACATATTTTAAAATGGTTTATTGCTTCTTCTAATGTCAAATTTCCTACTTTACATTCTTTACATTTAAATTTTTTATTTTTGTCTTTTTTATGGATTTCTTTTGCTCTTTCTATGGCTATATCAACTTCAAAATCTTCTTGTATTAGTTCTATATTGATTAGGTTTGACTCAGTAGTTTCATTTTTGTCTAAAGGACTTTTTTCAATTTGAAGTGGGTTTAAGTTAAATAAATGGGTTAGATTAAATGAGTGAGGTTTAATTTTCAAGTAAATAATATATGTGGCCAATCATAACAAGCCATGTGGCATTTTAAAATTGAAAAAATACCATCAAATTAGGGTGTTAGTTTGAAGGGTATTCTTGAGCCAAAAAAATAGGTTAGGAGTATTTTTGGACCAATAGGTGGATGAAGGATATTTGTGAACCATTTCCCCTAGGTTCAGGGTATTCTTGGCCCTTTTCAGATTACTTTTTATTGTAACATTAATATTGGTAATTAAGAGGCGTGATTTGTGGATCATGCACCCCATAACTCTAGTATAAACAAAGGTTCTCATTCTATCGTAAGACATCCTTAACAGTTCACATCTATACTTACAAGCAAATTATATTTCTTTTGTCCAATTATTGTATCGAATTCATAGTGTTCTTTAAGGTTGAGTGTTCATCCAGAGTTATCATCACTAAAGGAATTCCTCCGAGCTCGTACGGCCTAGACTTATCTTATTACATTTTTGTCTTATAATTACTTGTCATTTGCTATTTAATCATTGATAACAAATCAATTTACGTATCCTGTAAATCATTAAACAAATTCAACTGTACCTTTTTTAGGGTAAACAAATATATTCCAAATAAAGTGAAAAATATTTGAAATTTATGGCCAGTGCCTATTTAGTTGAGTCGAGCCTTGTAGTTTTTTTTTTTTTTTTCAATTAAAGGATAAAAGAAAAAGGGAAAACATTTTACTTCATACAAAACACACCATAAGAAGAAGACAACGAAGAGTAGCACTGTTGTTAATTGCATTATAAGTAGTGTTAAGTAACATTAAGTATTATTAAATAGTGTTAAATAAATATATAAGAAGTTAAGCAAATATAGCAAAGAAAGCTAATTAAATCTATGTTATATCAATAAGGGTTATGTTGGAATAGATAAGATCCTTCAGGACCTCCACCTTAACCAAAAATCTCGCATTCAAACCCTAGTACAAAATCCAGATTAGTCAGGTCCAACGCTCGATGGAAAACCAAAAGAACCTCTATGTTTATTTTCAACCTATTGGGACCCACCCAAAACATCAATCATTGAAGCGTTTGGCCATACATTTGGGACGCCAATTTAGGTTTTGATTTAAAATTGGTGTTTCTTTATAAAATCTGCACAAAATTTCAACTTCAACTTCAACTTCAAAATCATGATTTCAAATCTCGCCTATGCCAATTTGAAATGATGCAGTGGAACGAATTCACCACACCCTTATCATCAAGATTCAACCTTTATGTCCCTGACTTCTTGTTTTTTGGTGAATCTTACAGTACTAGGCCTGAAAGAACTGAATCTGTTCAGGCCAGTGTGTTATGAGGACAATGGAGGCTTATGGGCAGGGGCAGATCTAGGCTAACGGGTATGGGTTGGTGCGGGTTCCCCCGAACCAATAACTTTTGCGTGAACCTTGTATTTATATTGAGAAATCTATTAAATATATAAAAAATATCTGCTGGGAACTCAGTAACAAAGTATTGGTTCAGCGGGAGTAATGGAACCTGCTTAAGCTTAGCTTGCCTTCTAGATAGACGAGGGTTCAATTCCCCTTGTCATATCTAAAGAAATTATTTTGTTTAATTTGAGATCGTTCGGAATCCATAAACTTCAAATTCTGATCCGGCTCTGCTTATGGGGTTAAGAAAGGTAGTTATGGGGTTGAGTTATGGAGAAGTTGGTTCTTGGGTGTTCTGGTGTTAAGAAAGGTTTTGTTGGGTATAGTATGACTAGTTTTGTTGGGTATAGTATGGCTGTTCAATTCCCTGAGGCAGTGGAAAAGTTGGTTCTTGGGTGTTCTGGTGTTTGACTTGAGGAAAAATACATGGAAAATGGGATGTTTCAAGTGAACATGAGGCTTGTGAGTTGTTATTTGGATATCCATGTTTCAGATATGTTGAGAAAAAGCAAGTTTTGTCTTTTGAGTTGTTATTTTGAACTTGAGAGCTTGCCTTCATCACTTTCCAGTTTCGGGTTTCTGTCAACTTGAGGCATACTCAAACCATGTAGGGGGTTTTATTGCCTCGATCAGGAAAAATATTCACTTTTTCAGCTTCTGGGAGTAGTTTCAATTCAAAGTCAGAGCCATCTGAATCATCAAATTTACCTTCCTTTAGGGCCTTTGAAATGCTTCTTCAGAACCAAACCAATTTAGTCATGATAGTAGCCGAATGCCCGATAACCCACCTACGAATTTGGGTCATTGATTTGCTCATTCTGAGATTCTTACTCATCCTCATGATGTAAGTTTTGATAGTGATCTTGGTGTTGTTGGTGGACTGGATGGACCTCCTCAGAGCTTCGATACCAGATGCAATTGTAATGCATAATCCTTTGATGCCCTATATTTAGTAAACACAAGAATAAGTTCTATGATTATACTGGCTGCAAATCTAGGACAATACAATAGAAGATATAGTCACCTGACTGTGGCTGTATGCACCTGTTGCTCTACCAGGAATTTGGTCGAGGATCTTGTAAGTTCGTAGATTATATTGTTGATAGAGAGGAAATCCTCCTCAGTCTTTTCAATGGTCCATCCAGTCCACCAACAACACCAAGATCACTATCAAACTTATATCATCAGGTGGAAGAGTAAGAATCTCTGAATGAGCACATCAATGACCCAAATTATCCGACCTGCCGGATTCGAACCAGCGACCAAAGGATATTTGAAAGGTTTACACCCCACTACAGTCCTCCGCTTTACCAACTGTGCTAAGGTCGGTTGTATGAGCCCTGCTTTATTGATAATATTATAAGGTGATCGATCTTATTGATTCCCAAGAATGTATGTTCTCCATCCACCATTTCACAAATATGAAGTTGAGGGATAAACTTTTGGATTAGTTTTATATGCTCGGGAGTTTCTGGATTTTGGCCTGAAGAATGTTATTAGTTATTTCAAGTGGTTCTGGACTCTGGTAATCATACTTGTATATTCTTTTGCACCATTACTTTTTCTGTATATCTCATGATGTCCTTTCGCACCATTACTTTTTCTGTATACCTTCTGCATTTCATTAACCTAACGCTTGTAGTTCAAGATCTGTTGTCTATCTATCTCTTTGCTACAAACTCTTTTTTTTTCCTGTCTTGTTTCAAATGCACAGACAATGCAGTCTCAAGAGCTTGATCAATATGTATTAGAAGATATTTGTGAAGGTTGGATCGTGGTTGTCTTCCTTATATTGCTATATGAAAATCATGAATAGTTGGTTTAAGATGCCTGAAAAGGAAATGGAGAATTACTGGGGCAGCCCATGCTAATGCCTAGAAAATAGTCTGTTTGTTGTTTGA
This sequence comes from Lycium ferocissimum, assembly GCF_029784015.1. NCBI lineage: Eukaryota > Viridiplantae > Streptophyta > Magnoliopsida > Solanales > Solanaceae > Lycium > Lycium ferocissimum. The sequence goes on along the minus strand of NC_081342.1, from coordinate 58,194,512 downwards.
TCTTGCCTGTAAATTGGAATCTTAATAACATTATAATGTGGCCTTACTTATTGAGTTCCAAGGATGAATTTCGACTTCCATATATATATAGATATATATGAAGTTGAGGAAGGAACTTTTAAAGTTGTTTCTAAGATGTTTGTTGACTTATATACCTTTTGGCTGGAAGTTAATATTATTTCTTCGACCAGTTCTGGCTCTGAAGAAGCAAAAATTGTCATAATCTATGTGCATTGCCTCCTAGATATTTGCTCTCATGTTGTTCCTTTTGCATCTACTTTTTCTGTAGGCACTCCTTCTCCATATTTTTACAAGCAGGCATTCTTTCTGCATTTTCACGCCTAAGTATCGATTTAAAGTTCTTGCTGTCTGTTTGTCTATATAAGCTCTTTCATTCCCCTCTCACCATCCTGTCCCCACTCTCGCTTTTTCAAATGTTGTATGTAGTATACATTCTTGAAATTTGATAAACGATTGGTATTTCAAGACAGTTGTGAGAGTTGGGTGCTTCTTGTTTAGAGCATAGATAAAGAAACTAGTTGTTGTGGGTCTGTGGTTTCTCACTGAAATTTTAAGCGTCTGTCTGGATTAAGAAATTGGAGATTGCAGGGAATCTCACACTACTGAGACAAGAATATATTTTTATAAGCTTCTATTCCCAAAGAAAATGGTACTAAATTCTTTTCATGCACCACTTGTCAGAGTGATGGTAAATTATATGAAAACCCTTCTCTCCAGATTAGAAATTATAAAAAAAAGGAGTAACAAGATGGCAGAAGAATTAAAATCCGACCTGCCGGATTTGAACCAGCGACCTAAGGATATCTGATAGGTTCCACAACTACAGTCCTCCGCTCTACCAACTGAGCTAAGGTCGGTTGCTATTGATTCTTTCCAATGCTATAGTTTTGAAAACATTTAAAACATGTTTATCTTGTGTTGTCCCAAGAATGAGTTTCTACTAAAGCTATAGCTGAATATTACCCACTAGTGTTATGGAGTTATGCATGACCTTTTAAAGCTGGGGAGCTCATGCTAATGCCTTGAAAATAGTTTGCTTGATCTTGCCTGTATCTTGGAATCTTGATATAATTGTAAAGTGATCTTACTTAGTGAGTTCCAAGAATGAATTTCGACTTCCATCTACCAGTACAAAACTATGAAGTTGAGAAAAAAGCTCTTAAAGTTGTTTATACGATGTTTGGCGATTTATCTACCTTTTGGCATTGAAGTGTACATTATTTCTTCTTCAAATTCTGCTCCGAAGAAGCCCAAATCGTCATAATCTATTTGCTCATATCCTTCTAGTTATTTTCTCTCGTGTTTTATCCTTTTGCACCACTACTTGTTCTCTAGGCATTCTTCTGCATTCTTTGAACAAACAGTCACTCTTTCTGCATTTTCACGCCTAACACTACTAGAAATAGAGGTTTTTTCCACTGATATTCAGTGAGAAATTTGTGTTATAAAACATAATTTTCCTACCTCATTCCCACTAAACCAACTCACTGGGAAAGCACATGGTAGGAAACGGGTTCCCATTGAAATGTTGAGAAACTTCCTACTTTTTTCACGTGAAAATACTACTATTCTACTTTTTTCACGTGAAAATACTACTATTTAAGTTTTCCACCGACATTCAATGGATAGCCACCGATAACTCTCAGTGGGAAAATAGAATTCTTTTAGTAGTGTAAGTAGCAGTGTACAGTTCTTTCTGTCTGTTTGTCTATATAAGCTCTTTCCTTCACCTCCATCCACCCCCCCCCCCCCCCCCCCCCGCCTCCTCTTAGTGCTTTCTCAAATATTTTGAAATTTGATAAATGAATGGTATTTTGATAAAAAAAATAAAAAGATGAATGGTATTTCAAGAAATTTGTGACAGTTGAGTGCTTGTATTTTTCTTACATTAGTAAAGTAAAGCTACTTGTTGTGGGTCTTTGTTTCTCACTGAAATTTTAAGCCTCTGCCTGGATTAATAAATCGGAGATTGCAGGGAATCTCATAATACTGACACAAATGTTGGAAATAATAATTCAAAATTATAGGAAATCAAAATTGGTTAGGATTTGGTATTTTAATTCATGTCTAATTAGGATATATAGTCAAATTAGTATAGGAATAGGTTTTCCTGTTTTGAGTTAAAGTAGGTTTTATACTATTATAAATAGGGCTACTGCTAATTATTTTATATTGTGGAGATTGTAAAGTGCGTTTAGAGATTCATAGAGTTTATCAAAAGAATATTCTCCTTCAAATTGGTATCAGAGCTTCTACGATCCACGGTATTTTAAAATCAAAGAGCCTTCCGCTGGCGCTATGACCTATATATGCCGCCCGTCTGGCCAATGATGATGATGTTGGCAAACATCAAGCTACTGATATGCATGAAAAACAATTATGCTAAGAAGGACTAACCAAAGATTGTAAGTTTAAAGAGGTGTAAGCATATATGGCACAAGAGGAAGAACATCTTCTCTAAAAAAGAGAAGGCCAAAAAAAATAAAATATGGAAGGTTGATGAGAAAGTGCATCAACAAAATTGGAATGTTGAAGAGAAAATGCTCCAATGATTGTGAAGGTTGAAGAGAAAGTTCTTCAACAATTGAAGGTTGATGAGAAAGTACATCAATAAAATTGGAATGTTGGAGAGAAAGTGCTCCAACGATTGTGAAGGTTGAAGAAAAAGTGCATCAACAATTGAAGGTTGATGAAAAAGTGCATCAACAAAATTGGAATGTTGGAGAGAAAGTCTTTCCCGGTTGAAGGTTGAAGAAAAAGTGCTTCAACAATTGCAGGTTGGTGAGAATGTGCATCAACAAAGTGGAAAGGTCAGAGAGAAAGTCTTTCTAACGATTATGAAGGTTGAAGAGAAAGTGCTTCAACAATTGAAGATTGGTGAGAAAGTGCATCAACATATTGGAATGTTGGAGAGAAAGTGCTCCAACGATTGTGAAGGTTGAAGAGAAAATGCTTCAACAATTGAAGGTTGGTGAGAAAGTGCATCAATAAATTGGAATGTTGAAGAGAAAGTGCTCCAACAATTGTAAAGGTTGAAGAGAAAGTGCTTCAACAAGTTAGAAGATGGTGAGTGATGGTTGAAGAGAAAGTGCTCCAACAATTGATGGGCTGAAAATAATTGCTTCAAAATTGGAAAATGGTGATAAGTGCATCAAGAATTAGATACACAATTTTGAATTACGGGAGAATGTTGGAAATAATAATTCAAAATTGTAGGAAACCGAAATTAGTTAGGATTTGGTATTTTAATTCATGTCTAATTAGGATATATAGTCAAATTAGTATAGGAATAGGTTTTCCTGTTTTGAGTTAAAGTAGGTTTTATACTATTATAAATAGGGGTACTACTAGTTATTTTATATTGTGGAGATTGTAAAGAGCGTTTCGAGATTCATAGAGTTTATCAATAAAATATTTTCCTTCAACAAATATATTTTGTAAAGTTGCTATTGCCAAAAATAATGGTAATAAATTATCGGCATAATATATAAGCATGCCCTCAAACTTGCTTTCATTGTAAGATGCCCTCCAACTTGGGTACAGACGTCATGTACGCCTCAACTTGTCTCTACTTTGTTGATTCTTCCTTATTGATTCTCGCCCTCATACTAAGCAGGACAATAATGACAATAGCCACAAGCAAGTTTAAAAGAGCGGAGAAGACATTACATTGGAGGAATTTTTTTGGTAATTTGGCTGAATCTCTTGGCTACCTAAATCGTGTTTTTTTTTTTTTTTTTTTTTTTTTTTGAGACTAAGATAAGTACTGATTACATTATTTGATGTAGATTAAGTTGTTGATTGTTGTTGGCAAGCATAGAAGTCTACCGTAGAGTTCTTTTCTCCCAACTTCATGCCTGTAAATTTTTTGATTAAATGTTCTTGAATGGTAATGTGCGTTTAATTAGAGCAAGAAAGCTCACAGTATCCATGATTGTTGAGTTAATATCAAATTTGCCTTTGTACTCTCACAAATAACTTATATTTGTCCTTTGTTATATTTCTTTTTGATATATTTGCCCTTGCTATCCAACTTCAGGGTCATATTTGCCCCTGATACTCTAATTGGGTTATATTTACCCTTCGTTCATTAAAGCAGAAAGGACACTATGTATCCAATGGCCTAAAGTAATGCCACATTTGGCCTTTTTTTGTTTTTTTGGCGCAGATTGCCCTTCTTTTGGGGTGGTCTTTAAATTTTGCCCCTCATATTTGTGGTCTTTAAATTTTTCCCCCCATATTACTAGTCTTTAATTTTTGCCCTTCGCGTTGCAACCCTGAGCTTCGCGCAGAAATCATAAGGTTATGGGTTTGAACCCCTGCTCAAGCCTAAATTTAAAAAAAAAATAAAAAAAATCGCAAGGCAAGGTTTGGGTCGCGTGTATGCCGGGTCCGGCATACACTTGTTAAGGAATAACTTAAAGTTATGCCTGACTCGGCTGATACCATGCGTTATGGGCATACTTGGCATAAGTATGCCGGTCCGCATAACTTTGGTTATTCCTTAACAAGTGTATGCGGGTCCCAAGATACTTATGGGCAGACTTTTAGTTAAGCCTTAACTAAAAGTTTTTTCCTAGTTATGCCTTATGGGGTGGACTTTTAATTAAGGCATAACTAAAAGTATGCCCCATAAGACATAACTTTTCCTTAAGACATAGACTTTACCTTATAAGGCAAACTTTTAGTTATGCCTTAAGGAAAAGTTCCACGCATAGGCATACTTTTAGGTATGCCTTGGCGTACTTTTAGTTAAGGCATAACAAAAGTATGCCCCTAAGGCGGAACTTTTCCTTAAGCATAAACTTTGCCTTATAAGGTGAACTTATAGTTATGTCTGGGTCCTAAGCATAACTTTAGTTATTCTTAAGGAAAAGTTCCGCCATGAAGCATACCAGTAGTTATGTCTTTTAAAGCACACTTTTAGTTAAGGCATAACTAAAAGTTTACCTTGAAAAGTAAAAAAATAAAATAAAAAATATATATATATATATATATATATATATATGCCTCAAGGCAAAGTCTGCCCCCATCGGCAGACTTTTGGTTAAACAAAACTAAAATTCTGCCAGTGGGGGCATAGCGAAATTTAAACTCGCCTTGCGATTTTTTTTTAAAATTTTTTTTTGGTAGTGGGGGTTCGAACTTGGAACCCATGGGTTTTAGCCGAAGTGGCAAAATTTAAAAATTACAAATATGAGGGGCAAAATTTAAAGACCCTCCCAAAAAAAGAAGGGCAATTCATATGAATTGCCCCATTTGGTTAATATTTGGGCCTAATACCTCGAGTTCGGCCCAAAATAATGCCAAAAATGCATTTACGCCCAAAATAATGCCAAGGCTGACCGGCCCAACAACCCAGGCGACTAAGTCGCCACAAAAGCCAAAAAGTATACATATGTTGGAATTATATATACACTTTATCTACAAGAATGATACGGTTTATATACATATGCTGGAATTAATAATACATTTATTATACATAAATTATACGTGAATTATACATTTATTATACACATATTATACAATAATGCTATGATATATATATATATATATATATAAATGATACATAACTTACTGATTCATATTTTATACAGTTTCTATACATTACAGATAGGTACTGATATATATTTTATACACAAATAACACATATTATATATAAAAACCCCTCAAACATTTTTGTGTTTGAGTTTTTATTTGAAAATTGTCTTATTTAAGTTTTGGCTAATGGATAGGATTTGTTTAATTGCTACATTTTGGGTTTGGAAAAATTGGGCTAGAGGATGGGATTATTTATGGCCGAGCGGCTATATATGTCCTTTCCCCTTCATTAAATCCCCTTGTCCCTTCCTTTATTTTCCTACGGCGCCTACGTGGAATTCCGAGTTCCGAGCCACCCATTACACCTGACCCTGTAATAAAAAAAAACTCAACTACCCCCAGTTGTCTTCTTTGTCACACCCCAATGAAATTAGTCAAGGTCCAGCGGGTTCGAGAGGTCCGGTTTTTCTTCTTCACTTTCTCTCATATTGAATCATGCTGTAATATTGCATCCATGCTTAATGGAAATGTCATTGTGTTCAGCTTTTAATTGTAACTCTCTGTGGGTGCCTTTCATGTATGGTCGACTTTTGTTGTATTTACTAGTTTTGTTCATGAAACAATTTGAGGGTTTACTTGGGGTGTTGTTCAACCAGTAAAGTTGTTTCTAATTTCGTATATAAAGCTTGTTGATGGGTTTCATTCTTATTTCAGTAGCTGATTTATGTTCCTTTCAAAGCAAGTGATAGGCTAGAATTAATTTGGTGGTATGGGTTGTGAATTTAACATCTGGTTTAGGCTTTAAGTGCAATCTGAGAATATGGCGTGGACCAGAAAACTGGGGGCTGTTGGGTTTATATTTATTACGGGGTCGGGTTTAACGGGTGGGTCAGGTTTAATTGTGATCAGATTTAAATTGGGAGAAAAAAAATTCACGTTGGCATCACGTAGGAAAATAAAGGTGAGACAAGGGAATTTGATGGACGGAGGCTAAATGTGGCCCGAAAATGAAGTGCAGGGGCAAATATATCCCTAAAGTTGGATAATAAGGGCAAATATATCAAAAAAGTATGCAAATCTAACCATTTTCCGTTTTTTAAGCTTTCAGATCCATGTCTCCATACTCACGGTTATTGATGAAATTATATTAGTTTGAAGTTTTCTTTATACTTGCAATGAAATTAAATGCGTAAAGACTTGATTTTTTTATTGCTTTAAAGTGAAGAACGCTATGATGTAATTTAAGTGATGTAACTATGGTAAAGTTAAAATCTTGAAGATTTAATTCAAACTTTAATGAAATGGTAATCGTACAAGGAGTTACGAGTAATTGTACAAAAGGGTTGCTAATATTGCCGTAACGAGACACATAAGATTTGACAGCCCTATAAAGGGCTACGAGTAGGGTTACTCATCGCCATAGCTGGGCATAAGAAAAGTGCACTCGACTAGAATGACCTAAAAGAAAGTGAAAAGAAAGAACTAATGAACTAAGCTATAAGTTTCAGTGATTGTTTTTCTGCTTCACTGTTGTGCGATACTTTACGATAAATTATGACTTACTTCATCTCTTATCCCTTCATTAACCGCAAGTTTTTATTTGAAATCTCGTTCTAATTTTAGTGAGGAGGATACTGAGACTCACTGAGTACCATTGGTGATGTACTGACGTTCTCCTTGTGAAACATCTTATGCAATTTACTGGATCCGAATAAAATTTAAATTTTCTAAACCCTGTTTTCAGTGATTCCACTCTTTTTATTTTACCCTTCTATGTTTCACTAAACTAGATCATGTTATACTCAAACGTTAATTTATTTTTTAGTTTATTAACATAACTTCGACAAAAAAGTAATATAGTAGAGACACACACAAAAAAACAACAAAGAAGAAAAAGGTGAGCACTACTATTTTGCTACCTTAACTTATACACAAATTGAATACCAAAAATACCTTTTTCTATGTGCGAATCTTGATATATGGTCTCAAACGCTACCTAAACTTTTCGTTTAGCAATATTTAATTTTGATTTTCACATTGTAACTCTTTATGTTTCTTTCTAATCTTATTTATTGCCGTATTAATTAGAAATTCACACAGTCCCAATAGAAAAGGAGAAATAAATCAATTGAAAGATGGGTATTACCATATATTGTATTATTAAGATAACATTTGGTTCAAACAATGACATCAAAATCAACAATAATTGTTAAATATAAATGATATAACGCAATTTATCACATTTTATATTTCTAAAACATGAAAATATATCTTAAACTCCAATTAATTAACAATCATGATAACAATTGCATAAACGAACTTGGCTTCCAGGTGGCCGTCACTCTCTCACAAATTGCATTTGGGTCTTTCGACTTGAAATTGTCAAAATAATTTTGTTAACAACACAGTATGTCATAAAGCTTGCTACCACATGTGCCCAAATTAGTCATGCACTACCCATTTGGAATTACATCTTTGCTTGCTAGCAACATTGAACCTGTATATATGAAAAATAAATGGTAAATATTAAATAAGCATGACACAATTTTTTTATATGTACATGGTTCCTTGAATGTATAATCTTACTACTTTTATTATACCAAGCGATTATTAGAATTTAATTACTGTTCCTGAGATGTTTCGTTAAAAATCAGACCGACTTAAGAGACATAATGTTAAAGATACATATACAGTCAAACCTCTCTATAACAGCATCGTTGGATCCGAAATTTTCTGACTGTTATAGAGAATAGTTGTTATACACCTATAATAGGATAGACATCTAAATAATATTTCACTGTTATAGGCGAAAATGATGCACAAAACATAATTTTTCATTTTTAGTTGTCAAATTCTATACTTAATCACACTTTGGATAATGCATGAATCTTTTAATAATGAAAAAATATATATATTCATATGAAATTTTTTGTCATAAAAAATGTATTAAAGGATCAAATATTTGGTCAAATGTCTATATTTATTATTGGTAACCATAGATATTCTATTTTTATAAAGATGACTAATTATTATATTACCAAAAAAAGAAATAGTTGTTATATGAGGAATAATTTTACAAAGAGCGTGTTGTTATAAAGTTGGCTGATGTTGTATAGGTAAAATCTTTGTTATAGAGAAGTAAAATATAACATAAAAAATCCGTTCCGAAAAAACTTGGCTGTTATAGAGAGATATTATTATATGCGGATCTTTGTTATAAAGAGTTCTGACTGTATGTAGAGTACCTGTTGCAACTATGCGGAGCAATATGCATAAAGTGGTCGAGGAATTGATCATTCTGCCTACGAGGAAATGTGTCAAATTGATATTTTACAATTAGATTATAAAAGTATGTTGCACAAATTATTCATGTAGGGCTATAAATAGAGGGCACAATCTTTGAAGTTTGAATTATTTTTTCTAACTTTAGGTTAGAAATATGTTTTGGTTATGTAATTTCAGTAAAATGGAAAGAATACGATGTGTTTCCTTAATATATTTTGGTGAATGATTAAATTTTGTCTGGTACACTTAGTGCTAGGACTGAGTGTTGGCATAAGCACATATAAATTTTGATGGTTGACGAAGTAAATGAACAAAGCTAGTAAACCAGTTTTAGAGTCATATGGTTGAGATAAAGCAAATGAACTAGACACAGTCAATGATGGACAAAGTGACTAAACAAGATGGGAGAACACTAGGGGTGGCAATTTCGGCCCAGGCCCAATTGACCCGCCCAACCCGCCCAAGTTTTCATGAGTTTGAACATGACATACAATTATGATGGCCTAAGTTTGGGCTAGCCCAACTTAACCCATTTATCCAAGGTAGCTCAAAGAAACCCATTACTTTAGCCCTACTTGACCCATTCATTTGCTAATCCAGATCCCAGTGAGTTTCAGCTGCATTTGCCTACTTTCTTTTGAATATGGCGTGTATATACAAGATGTATACTACATCAAGTTACACTGAATGACTTCATTTTTAGATAAATGTGTAAAGAAGAATCTAAAAAAAATGGTCTTATTCTCTTTTTAATTATTCTGATTCTTGAGCATTATTGAGATCAACAGAGCTCAATGTCATTATAGTAAAAAAGAGACCATCTTGAAGCTTAAAATGGAAACTCACCTGATTTTGCAAAACAAAAGACCCTATGTTATAATCTTTTTAAAAAATAATTGATTTCTGATTTGTTTAAAAGTTGAGAATATTGTAAAGAATTGGGTCAAGTTGGGTGGGTTAGGTTACGACCCATTTTTTTGCCCATCTTGACCCAGCCCATCCTGGCCCAAATGCACTTTGGGCAGGGTTGAGCATTAGCCCATCTATTGATTCAACCCATCTATTTTAGCCCAACTTCAGCCCAAACGGCCCAGTTGCCACCCCTATCTATCACAAAGACAGGTGTTGTAACAAATCAAGTGACATATGCAGGATAAGGGTGATTGAAACAGGTCTATGGATATGTTCCATCTCAGGCAGTAAGAAGATTCAGAGAAGGGTGAACCAGGTGCTTGAACCAGGTCCAAGAACATGTTCCAACGCAGAGTTATGATAAAGATTTGGCAGACAAGTTTTCTTTCCATATTTATCAAGATACTTCAAACTTCTACAAGGACACTAAAGCCGCGTGAAAGCAAAAATCTCAAGTCAATTCAAACCCTAACTCTCATAATAGGCCTTACCTTGTGGGGATTAAGTTTAACCGACTTGATGTAAACCTAGTACTATAAATATACAAGTCATGCCATGAAGAAATTTTGCACATTCACAAATGGAAAAATTAGAATATTGAGCGAATACAGTCAATCTTATATTGAGTGTTCTGATTCCAAAAGTGCCGCCTGATACAAAGAACAAGACTGACAAACTTGTTTGATAGAGTTTATGTTTTATGGTACTTTGTTCTAGATTCGCGTATTAGGTTGTTCTATCGACTTGCACCTTTATCTGCTTTTACAGAAGCAATAATCATAGGTAGAAAACGTTAGTCAAATTTAACTTCAAGTTGGGATAACTTGAAGTGGCTCAATAGTCTAAGAAGATTGTTGAGATAAGAATTAAAGTTTAGTTCTTAGGTTACAGAGTTTGTAACTTGAATTTGAAAAGGTTCACAGTTGTAGTGGAGTTTGGGAAAAATCCTGCAGAGTTGTAGGTTGTGATTTTTTCACCCTTGTGAGGTGGGTGGTTTCCACGTAAAATACAGTGTCCTTACTTTTCTGTTCTTTACAATTCCGGTAAGGTAACATGTTCTATCCTATAAATGAATTCTGGTATATAATAGGATAGATAGCTGGTTGTGAAAAATATCAATTGGTATCAGAGCATGTTTTCTTTAAAAAGGTTAACACCTTAAGAGAAGTATCATGATGAATGTTGTACCACCACTTGGACACAGTGAACGGTACTCACCTAGGAGGCCACCATTGTTCAATGGACAGTACTATAGATGGTGGAAAGCTTGCACGGAAGATCACTTACATGCTGAGGACTATGAGCTCTGGGATAGAGTTATCGAAGGACCAAAATACCCCATGAAGAACGCCGCCGATGGGACTGATGTGAAAAAAGAGAAGAGCGATCATGTTGAAAGCGACTACAAGATAAATTAATTTTACTTTATTAAATCCTTTACTTTCTACATACTAATTATTATTTGTCTTCAAATAATATATATTGTACTAGTTGTTAAATTAGAAGCCCACAAATAATTTAAATAAAGAAAGAAGAACTCATATTTTCGGACCGACATTGGATCCCAAATAACCAGCCCATATATTAAATTTAATAGCCTAAATGATCAAGCCCATTATCCATCAGTTCACCCGACCCGATCGAGCCCACAATTTACTGACCCGGCCCACTATTCTTATACCACTAAAACCTAATGAAAGAAAGTGAACGCAGCCACGGTTGTCGTCTTCTTCACTGCGTCCTTCTCCTCTTCCCCATTTCTAGCAAAAAACCTAATCATCTTTAGCCCCAAGCAGTTTGTCTAACCATTTCCATACAAGATTTGTCTCCATCTTTGCTTATGGTCATATATTTGGTCATCGTGAATAGATTTTCCATTTTTTGGTTTCGAATCACACGGTAATCTTCAAAGACCGGTTGGTCGAACCATCTTCGGAAATACGAAAGCCGAATCACGTGATCATCTTGTTCCTTTTTTCGATTTCTTCTTGGCGAATCCTTACAAAGTCTGAAACGTTCAAATTTTGAATTGGTTTTGACCCAATTTCGAATGGTAGATTTTAAAACCTCGCCCAAACGAAACCCTAGTTTTCGACACCTATAAATGGGTCTCTAAGTGCTCAGCCGAAGGGGGGGACGGATTGGGGGAAAACTGGATATTTTACCACGTTCAATTTTTTCACTCCTACTCTAAATCTTGGGATTTGTTCAAATCCCGTTCCGTTTCGAGCGTAGTCATTATTTTCGTTTTTTTTAGATTATTCGAAAAATCAAACCAAATCTCTTTTTTAAAAGGATATACTGTTTCTGCTGATATCGAATTTTCGATTCGAAAGACTTTTTTCGAGTTCGAGTTCTTCGGGTTCGAGCCTAGATTCGAGACTCCCGCACCCTGTTCACTGCACTCGACAAAGGTGATTTTCCTTCCTTCTAGTTTCTTTAGAAATCGACCTGTTCAATGGTTATGTGTGCCAGGTTATTAGTGTATTCATTTTTGTGTTAATTGCTCTTCCTGTTTAGTTAGGTTTATGTGTTAATTGCTAATTCAGGCATGTTTATGCACGTTTTAATTCCTGTTTAGCTGTATCGATATGTCGGTTGTTGGTTTAATTCATGTTTGGTTTGAGTTTAGTATGCATATGTTGTTTCGTGGATAATCTGGTCCTCTTTTGTGTTTGTTCTAATAATATTAATATGGTCATGAATGTCCTGTTTGAATCCAAACTCAGTTATCGTATAAGTCATTCAAATAAAGTGCTTAGCATAGTCAAACCCAGTTTTGGTTTTTTTTTTTTTTTTTTTTTGTTGAGCAGTTCACTATCCAGATCCGAGTGTGAGTTTAGTTTATTAGTTATATGATTAGCGGATTTATACCAGGGCTACCAACACCTAAGCCTTAAGATTTAGACTTTATCGTGTGATTAGCTTCAGTTCTGTTTGAAACGTTTCGTCAAGGCATAATTTTGTGTTATGGGCTGAAGATTTTAATTGTCCTTTTGTTCGATTACCCACTTGCATAATCTGTTGGGCCTATCCTCTCAAGATATATGTATAGCTTTGTGTGCTTTGTGTCTTGGCCTTTTCCTTCTTTGCGGACATCTAAACCGAACATAGGTCTGCTGTATTTGTTTAGCTTCTCATCCTATCATTTCTTAGAAGTCGTTAATACGTTAAATATAGGCAGCCCCTCTGTTTTAGTTGAAGGCCATTGGCCTGTTTTGAATTTGCAATACACATAGCCAGTTATTTATGGGTTATATACTAATCTTTTTCCTTTTGTTTTGTGCATGACCATCTCGCACACGAGTCTGAGGGGCTTGTCATCTTCCGCATTTGGTGTTGGGCCAAAGCCCAACGAAATCTTCCTCTCGAGTCGCCCCCACCCGCAACAAAAAATAAAAAAAAGAATTCGGGCCGAGGCCCATAATGCTGGATTGTGACGGACAAGGTTCTAAAATGGGTTGAGCCCATTTAAATCATTTTGCTCCCTCTCTTTTATTTTATTTTGTGCATTTAAGTTGGCTTGTGCAACTAATACTTTACCCTGTTTGTCTTTTCTTAGCTTAGATAAACTAATGAATTAGTAGGTTTAGTTTAGTGTAATGAGTAGTTAATTTAAAGGAGAAACCAAAGAATTAGCCCCATAGATTTCATTCCTCTTTTTGTGTCAAAATGATTCATAGTCTATAATATTTATTTTAGAATAATGGCATGACTATATATTTTGAGTCAAAAGAATCATGATTCACTTTTACTATCTTAGAAGATTTAAGACGTCACTGATATGCGAATAGGAAATCAAATATACTCTATAAACAATTTTCAAGATTTATCCAAGTATACATATTTTAGCCGAAATTGGTTAAATAAAGGAAGAGAAAGAAACTCACTTCTTTAGCATCCTATTTATAAAGACAAGTTTAGATTTTCATTGTCACCATATCCATATGACATAGTTTTATCAAAAGGTTCAAATCTGCTAAGTCTTCTCCCAAAAGCTATTACTTATATGTAAACTATTATATTTTACAAGTCGATTTTTAAATAACATTATTATATTTTATTTATAATTTTAGCAATACTTTATAAACTATTTTCCTAAACATTTAAAAATGTTATATTTTAGCCTAATTAATTGTAAGTCCGGTCGGATTAACCATTATTAATGGAATTTAGAGGATGCCTAGTACCTTCCCTCTAAGTTAGTTGAACCCGTACCTAGACTCTTTTTGGTTTCGTAGACTTTAAAATCAACTTTAAAAATTACTTCAATTAACTTTAGGTGCCCTAATTCACCATAAATAATAGGTGGCGACTCCTAACTTTAAATAACCCCGGAATTATCCGGATGTTGTAAACTATTTTGACTCTGGTTAAAATAGGGTATAACAATAAGTGCAAAAGAATCTCAGGATGAACAACTGCCAAGCAAATCTGGGAGGCCCTGAAGAACGCTCATGCAAGAACCAATCAAGGAAGGAGGTTTTGGAAGGTCATGTTGGTAACTGACTTTGAAAACTTCAAAATGAAGCCTGGAGAGACAGTTTCTGAGATGTTCACCAGATACACTTTTATCATAAACGAATTGACCTCGCTTGGAAAGAAAATCACCACTAAGGATTGAGTGGACAAAATCTTGAAGACCCTGCTAAAGCTCTCCAAGATGAAAGCACCGCTATAAAGGAAACAAAAGACATCGAGATCTTGTCTCTAGATGAACTGGTAGGGAACTTAAAAACCTATGAGATGGATATGGAGAATCCCAGAAAAGAGGAAACAAGCAAAGGAAAGTCCTTGGCATTCAAGACCATAGGAAATGATGATAAAGACGAGATGGCCCTGATCACCAAAAATTTCTAGAAGTTCCAAAAAAAGGAGAAACAATATGGCAACCAGAACACCTCTGAGAAGGGAAGGAATTTTGAAAAATCTCATGTCGGAGGATGTTTCAAGTGTGAGAAAACTGATCACATGATCAAGGAATGTCCATTATGGGAAATAGAATGGAAACGGGAAAGAGCAGAGAGAGAGAGAGGAAGAAGGATCAGGTTCATGACAAGACAAACAAAGAGGCAAAAAAGGCTATGGTAGCAGCTTGGGACTCAAACGATAAGTCGGAGGAAGAAGCTGATCACTCAGCTCTTGTAGCTGTTGAAGATTCAGACTTAGACCTAAAGAAAGACACAACGATTAAGGTTCACAATTTGAAAAATAAGCTGGATTTTTTTCTAAGAAGAAACTCATGTCCTTGATGATCACCCTCCTTAATGAACATTATAACATGAGTATAAAAAAAGTTGAGTCATTTAATGCCCTCTCTTGCATGAAAAATGAACTCATGGAGATTAAAGCCATCAAGGAAAGGGCTGAAAAGGAAAACTGCGTTCTTAAAGAACAAGTCACTCGACTAAGTTCATCTGTTCATATCTCTTCAATCCGAAGTTCTTAAACTGACAATCAAAATGGGTAAATCTGAGATGAACAGTGAACAACTTAGGGTTGAATTTAAACTGAAAAGAGCAAAAGGGAGCCACAAATTGAGAAGGAAATATTCAAAGAAATTAGTTCAAAATTGATTAGAATAGAACATGATCTTAAAAGAGAAAATTGCTATACTCAACCCTCTCAACTGCTTTCAAATCTCACAAGTAAAACACACAATATAACTATGGGACTGGGATTTGATTAGAAGAGGAATTGTGCACTCTCTGTGGTAATATGGGACATTGCACGATCACCAGTGTACATAAGCTATAAGGAAGGAAATTAGAACATTGCAACTAGAAACTCCAAGCCGATCAAGAAGGTTGCAACAGGTTTAGGAAACAGGTTCACTTAGACTTTACCTGAATGGACAAAGAAAGATCTAATTCATCCCATTGTTAAAGGAAAAGGACCTAAGCTTTCCTGGGTGACTAGAACTAACCTTTGATTATTCTTGCAGGTAGAAGTGACAAAAAGTAAGCCAAAATGATATATGGATAGTGCTTTCTCAAAACATAACAGGAGTTTTTAACAACAACTCTGTTCACTCTTAGCATTGAAGAAAGGGATGCAACGAAGACGTATGTTCATTCAAACAAGATTGGTAGTCAGACAGGGGGAAATCTAGATAAAACATGTAGATGAACCAGGTTTACCACTGAAGGTCCAGCAAAACACTCAAAGAAGGACTTCAAATGATTTGTGTGGATGAAGAAAACACCTCTGTCTGAAGAAAGCATGCTGCACAAGGACAAGGGGAACATCTGATGAAGCCACCACTGAATCAAGTTAAATCAAACTCAAGTTCCAGCACCTAAAAGAGAGATGAATGTGATACAGCCAAATTACACCTTTAATATTAGGAGTAAGCGGTCGTTGTCAAATATAGAATCCAACAAAGTTGGGGTCAAATCTCACAGAAAATACAATGAAGAAATATACTTATTAAGTGTAATGCTCGACTATTAGTCTATATTTTAAGGGAGAGGGGAGTATACACTATTGTTGTTATAAAATGTACACTAAGGCTGTGGTTCCAATGGAAAGTAAGGTGGTTGGGTATCAAATCAAATTCATTTATATGTGTAGATCTAATAGAC